>NC_060139.1:658403099-658706129 GCF_021461385.2 Schistocerca piceifrons
ATGCTCAGTAGCAGCCAGACTACATCTACATCTGACAATTATGCGTCAGCAAGGAGCATTAACGATAATATCATAGGAGCAATTTTGTGCAACCTTAGTAGGGACAAGATCCGACTACTCGGGAATAGGATCTTACAATCTGAGACAGTGGTCCGAGACAAACTTCCGTCACAATGTCCGCAAACGTGACGTCAGATCTGCCTGGAAACAGCGATCTAAACACCCATTGGCTGAAAGTTTTGACATATATATGCGTAGGAGACGAGTGAAGCGTCCCTATTGGCTGAGGGAGAAATGTGGGGTCTCTCTTGTGCGTCGGGAAGACAGGGCGAGTTAGTAGCGAGGCGCCACTCAAAACGCACAGTCGAGTAACCTGGGGCGGCTCCAAAAGAACGGTCGCGAGTAAATATTCCAGCTGTTACAGAAGATATAGAGTTAAAGTGAAGGTATTAGTTATCAGTGAGCGGTACGTGTCGTGGTGAGTATCTATCACGAGTATGGGAAGTGATAAATGTGTTGAAAAGGGTTGAATATAACGGCGTAGCCAAGAGCCGCCATACTGGAAATTCTGTGACGTGTGTTTCAAAATAGTCTTCATTAGAACGAGATTATTACAAAACGTTGTTAACATTTAACAACTGGCATCCCAACACACCCCTCTTCAGCAGGATGACAAACCCACATTGAACCTGGCGCCTGAGCGCTACTACTGTGCGACGATGGGCTGCCGAAGCAGCAAGACACCAGGTTAATAATACAGAAACAAGAGAAGTAAGGCAGAGTCGCTTCCTTCTCGCTACAATGCCACAGAGGGCATTGTAAGAGATAAGGATGTTGCAATCCTGGTACAATAAAATTTTCACTGCCAGTTTTCCACCGGCAAAGGCAAGACAGTTGGTGGAGTAAAATTTCTGATCATTAGTCTTTGCGGCAGTGTCCTGCATTAAATTCCAAAACCACTTCACTGTGGCTCATGAATTGAGGGCACGTGGCACTATTGATGATGATTCGTCTGTCGGACGGGAACGTTAAGCTCGACGGCCCTCTTGGTGCTATTCGAGATAAGTAGACTCTATGCCAGTACCGGATTCCTCTCTCTCTCTCTCTCTTCCCTTCATCTATATCAATACAAATCCAACACTGCACTAAATATGCACTCACCATAATCATACACACAACACATGTCACACTTGACACTTCATAACAGATGTTGTTGTTGTTTGGTCTTCAGTCCTGAGACTGGTTTGATGCTGCTCTCATAACAGATAGAAGGAAGGCAAAGGCAAACCACCTCCGCTAGGACCATGCTAAGAGCGGCCATGGAGATTTTCTGCATCTGCTCTACTATATTCATTTCCGATTAGGGGACCACTTTCGCTTTCCGTGATACGTTAAAAAGTAGAATAGATACTCAGTGAGCTCATAAGAGAGTTAAACTGATTTAGAAAGTATGGACTGAGTCTCGTGGGTGATATGAATAAAGAGGGTTGATATAATCCAGGGCAAATATTTAGCTTGTACTTACTGATGAGGTGACTGAACATGAGTAGTGTATGTTGATAAGGCCTTCGTCCAGTATTTAAATATGAGAGTTGTTTCAAGGAAGAGGTAACGCGATGAGAGGGACGTGTAACTATCATGCGCTAGTAGCATTCTGTTGCTGACAAAGAATTCCCCCTCACCCCTCACCCCTGGCCAAACTTCAACGTAACACTAACCAGTCTTTCTGCTCTGCTCTCCTCTCCTCTTCCATCCCACTCTCCCTCCACTCCATGCAGTGTTGTCATATTTCCTGTGGATCAAGACATTTTCTGCTACTTAAAAATTCAGACTGCTCCCAAGTAAAAAAATTACGGAAGATTCTTTGAATTAAAAAAAATTCCATAATGTCAGAAATCGCAGAAATAGGTCAGCTAAAATGGCGTCATTCGCGTTTTATGTCTACTTTCATTACTTCTTTATAAACAGGGTCTGACGTGCTGGAAGAGGTGGTGAGTGTCGGAGCTGGCAGAGCCTGCCCAAGGAGTGCACGAACCAAAGGATATCTGTCGCCTGAAAGCGCCCAAACATACCAAGCCGGTTTCTCACATCAGCTGCCAGAGCTGCAAGGTCTTTTTTCTCATGCATGTCTGCTGCGGCCACTGGCTTGTGGGACTGGCTACCTGGTTCGAACAAGCTCCCTGCAAGTTTTCACTTGTTCATACCTTCCTAACCACAACACCAGTCCTCTGTTGGCTGGTTTGAACAAGCTCCTTGCAAGTTATGACTTGCTCATCCGCTCCCCACACCACCACTCGTTGCATTAGGTTGCAGCATATCCATCTGCAGGAATATACTCTTGGATCAATAGTGAGGTATGTTACCCTTCGCCTTTATAATGGCTTACACTTTGCTGGGCACAATACCAGTGAAGTGTCTGAAGGTTGTCGAAGAATGGCAGCCCTTTGTTCATAGAGAGAAGAAACCAGAGAAGGTAGTGATGTTTGACACTGGGGTCTCCAGCGAAGTCGACATTGTAACTCATCTCAAACGTGTTCCTTGGGTACAGGCCAGTCCATTCCAAGAATGATACCGTCCACAAACTACTGACTCACAGCTGCTGCTTTCTGACAGAGTGCACTGTCATATTGATACAAACAGTCATCGACTCCAAAGGGTTTCTCTACTACACACAGTACACAATGCTTTAAGATGTTTTCATATCCTTCTGACTAGCGTTTTCTCGACCTCCATAAGGGCACCCTACTCTAGGCGCAAAAAACACTCCCATACTGTAACACCGCCTCCTCCATACTTCACTATTGGCACTCCACAAGATGTCTGGTAACAATCTCCAGGATTCGTCAAACCCAAACCCTTCCATCGGAATGCCACAGGGTATAAATGATTCATCACACCAGACTACTCGTTTTCAGCCATCCACCGTCCAGTGGCGTCGCTCATTACACCTCCTCAAGTGTCGCTTAGGACTGACTACAGAAATGTGTGGCTTACGAGGAGCTGCTCCACCATTGTACCACATAATCTTTAACTCCCTGCACACAGTCATTTTGGTAGCTGGACTGGTTTCAGCACTTTGGAACTCAATAACGATTCCTTCCAGTGATTTTATGTGAGTTTTTACAACCGACCTCTGCAATACTCATCAGTCCCTGACACTGAGTACATGAGCTCTGTTTTGACTTGGTTTATCTGCTGCTGTTCATTCGTGTTTCCACTCCACAGTCACGCGTCCACTACTCCTCTCTGACAGCTTTAGATTAGTTGGATTTGTATTTAGATGACATTGAGTGACTAGTGTACATTCGAGGTCATTGCGCTCTCCTAACAGGCCCATTCTGCCGCTGCTGCTTGTCTACTGATTCCTTTGATGTTGATGGGTCCATCTCTTGTGACATCTGATGGCCAATTTCGCATTGCATATGGATGTCCAAATACTTTTGATCAGACTATGTATATTGGTTAGTTCATTTCTGGGAGATACTCAGTATTGTGATTTCTGAAGCAATATACAATTTAGATATAAAACACGGTAACACTGCAGGCTCATCAGGCAGCACTGTTGTATGTTACCATCGTCTTTAAATCTTAGATATAATTACTTCGGTTTGAGTGTTATTCTAAATGTAAGTTAGATCAGGACTCTTTCTCATTCAATTCATTGAACAGTGCAAGTACAGTTGGATTTCAGTTCCGCCATTGCAAGTGACTCAGTTATTGTCAAGATGAGACAAACTGATTTTCACTGAGGCTGCTGTATCAATCCTCCGACCGAAAACTGACCTGACATGCAATGTGTGCACCACCATAGAGGCATGCCACGTAATGGTAAAATGTAAGAATCTAATTAAACAAAGGAATAATGACATTAGCTGCTAGTGGACATTAAATTAAAAATGGGGAAAGTTAAAAATTTGTGCCTGATTGGTCTGCCACACGTTCACCTCTTCTTTCATTAAACTGCTCTTGGCTGCCTTTTACCATACGGTTATAGGTTTTAAATACAGATATGCTGAATGCATCGATGTGGCACCTAATCAGCTCATGTGAATCGCAGTTCTTCATCCTGTAAATGAGGCTGTGTCCACATAAAGCAATTTTGGGTCTTGAAAATGAGTTTTCATAATGTCGTAATGAAAACAGCAGACGTGGAGCTTTAATATACCAAAATAATGAGGTTTCATGAACTCTATTTCAAGCCTCGATATCTCCAGAGCAACAAAATATTCATGGAAAATAGTATTCCGTTTAAAATTTGGTTTAGCGATCAACTGTCTCACCCTTCACATGTCCATCCCATGACTGACCAATTTAATGTCGAAGTGATTTCGCGTATTGTCTATTGTCTTACCGAAAATGTCATTGTTCATTAATTTATAAAAGGTTTCTGAAGTGCACACAACATGTATAATCTTTTACAGGTGTTTAAATCACTAAATTTCTTTAATCAAAGGTTCTGGTTGAACTGGATAACTTGGCTCACTAATCAGTTCTACACTTAAATTAATAAATTACCAGAGCTTTCTATAATGTATAATGTACCTCTTTTTGTCCCCAATAATTGTCATCTGCTTGAGGAAGGTACCACGTTCCGGCAATTAGTGCTCTGAACACAGATGAAAATCACTGTGCTCGTCGTGCATGGTATTAGGATTCGCCAAGTCTACCTCCAAGGCATTCTACACCAAAATCATCTGCCACATTCGAAAACTACTTTCCACTCATTGGAGCATGAGTCAGCCTCCAGTAGGTAGAAACTCTTGCATGGTGAACCCACATAAATTCATCAGTTAAAGTTCGAGTTTGACACATGTGGTTTTGAGCATTATATCACACAATAACGTAGGTGCAGTACAATAGTAGGTTTTAACTGTGTGACTGTTCAAATGCATCTGGCAGGAGGTGTAAGTTTGTGTCAACTTAAAGAGTTGCATATTACCCTAAGTTAGAGATATTCTGCATTCAATATGGCATCACCTATAAGTTCCCTTGAAAATGTAGGTATATTGGGCAGGGCAGCTTTGTAGAGTCTCTCCGCGAATTTAGATATTTGTATGGGAAAACTCCTTTCTTTGCAACAAACTGGAACTTAACATTATCAGCCTGTGCAGCTCGTGAAAGATACACATTCTTTTAACGTAGAATTTCAGCAAGTTTCTGAAGCAGTGCCTGCATAAGTCTCTACAAATCCAGGAAGCATAATGTTATGTGCTTGGTAACCCTCTTCCAGAACAAACTACGTTTCTCTTTTCCTTCGGGTAGGATACTAAGTCAGTCATTGCCTGGACCACAACCAGTCAAGTGGTCAGTAATACTGTGAGCATCATACCGGCTCAAACTTCAGAAAAACTCGTGTTTGTAATTCAGTTTACATTTATTGTGTGCTGTGCTGCAAAATTTACTAGTTAGATGATTGTGATCCATATGCAGTTTTTTGCTGGTATTTTCTACTGAATATCACAAGTACGACACTTAACAGATGTATTGTTTTATAGTAAGAGGAATGGTGATACCATAGATGCCATCGTCTACCTGTTCAAGTGCTTGAAGCTCAGGGAGCAACTATTCTGCAGGATATTCCCCATCATTGGATTAAAAATAATTACAGATCCAGTCATAAGAACGCACAACCTCATACACAGTGGCAGTTGGTATATGCCATTCCGTGATGGCTATACGCATGGCAGTGGAACCACATTCACAGCCTGCCACGGGAACGAGAAAAAATAAGAAATAAGATGGCATGGTTTTGTAAGGTGTCAGGCAAATCCAACACCTTCCATGAAAACCCTGACATGATAAACAAATCCAGTAGTATGTCACATAGCTCCGAATAAATCGTGACATTAAATTAACCAAAGTAATACGAGTAACGAGTGAACAAACGGGATACCACAGACTAACACAAGAATGCCTAAATGCATGTCATACGTTCCCACCGTGAGACAGACGCAGTTCCGAGGGGAGAAATGAGAACAGAAGCTGAGAGCAGAACCGTGTTAAGTTAGAAGGCCCTACGATAAGGGACGGACACCCACGTCGCCAGCTAACCGTTAGGACCACCCCCCAGCCCATGTTAAAAGCTAGAGCCTTAGCGTGAGACTTTTTCGCGTCTCTGTTACGTCAGGACCACCCCCCAGCCCATGTTAAAAGATAGAGCCCTCCAGAAGGACAGTATAGATCTTACGATAACACTAAAAGGACCACACCAGCTGCAAGTTTTAGCGTGAGACTTTTTCGCGTCTCTGTTACGTTGCAAACTTTAAAAACATTGCCCCACCGTGAAAAGTATAACGTTTCTCATTGGATAGACAGAATTTTTGTAGGCGGAGCTTAAGGTTAACATTGAGACCCTGACTGGTCAGATGAAAACACAGCAGATAGTTTGTTTAAACCAACTTCGGTATATTGTAGTAAGGAGAAGTTAGGCGAGTTGCTTCCGAGACGGCGAGGTGAGTGGAGCTGTGCTGCCCGCCGCCCCCTGACGAACACCGACAAGGTAATGAAAGCACGCGATGCCGCATAACAGCGCATAAAGCTTCACTCAGAGCTGCAGAAGTCTCATCTGTTACACCCCCTTTTTGCGTAATACTAGTGTCGATCGTCAATTAAAGCTCATGGTGTTCACATTTGCCACTTGAAGTAAAAATCTGAAACGCGATGATTTTTCTGTTATATAGTTATTGAGAAGCCACATGAGCCACTGTAATTTACGACAAGTTAGATAAGTAATTAAAGATAATTGAGGGTCACTGTAGACCATTTTGATAGTTTTCTCTCTTGCAAACCTTAATTTAAACCTAGATTATAGATGTGATGTGGCATAGGTCATCCTGCGGTCCATTGTAGAACTTGGAAACCCACTCAGGGAATATTCGTTCACATTTTTTTTAACGCAGTTGGTGTTTACCATCCTGTATTAAAACATTTCCTATTATCAATAGTGCAATTTATAAACAATGTTTTGTGAGTAGAATAAAATTTCCAATGGTAAACTTAACTGCTTTTTCGACGTTATTTTACACAGCTAACTAAAAATAGGAAAGCCTTGAACCCCTTCCACTAAATTTAGTTAGTATTAAGATTCTTTTACAGGGAGTGCAGTGGAGCTGACGCTGAAATCATTAAGTATTTGGTTATATCATCGCTAGTCTCACTGAACTCTTCTGAATTCTGCATGTCATGTGTGGTCTGGCGTCTCCTTACCAGCAACAGGTCCCAGCTTCAAACTAGTCAATTCCCTAAAAAAACACGCTCAGAGCGTCGTTGCGCTAAAGTGGTAGGGAGACACGATATAGAACAGACACCACGCAGAATGTTAGAGTTTTTGATACAGTAGTAATGTTGCTGAGAATCCTCATCAGAATTAACAGCAAACCGACAAGCACAAGATGAAGAGATCAAGAATCACAAGAGGAGGAGGTATACTTGGAAAAGGCCGAGAAATGGGAAGATTCCAGTTAGATAACATCATAGTCAGGCACAGATTCCGAAATCAGACATTGGATTGTAAGGCGTACATAGGAGCAGATTAGACACAGATCACAATTTAGTAGTGATGAATGGTAGGCTGAAGTATAAGAGACTAGTCAGGAAGAACTAATGTTTAAAGAAATGGGATACGGAAATACTAAGGAATCAAGAGACACGCTTGAAATTCCCTGAGGCTATAGATACTGCGACAAGGAATAGCTCAGCAGGTGACTTAGAAATGAAGTAAATAGTAAGAGTAGGAAAGCTAAGGCGAACTGTCTGCATGCAACATGTGAAGAAATTGAAAAAGAAATGATAGCTGGAAAGACTGACCCAGCAAACAGAGAAGTCAAAACAACATTTGGTCAAATTTAAAGTAAGGGCGGTAACATTAAGAGTGCAATAGGAATTTCGCTGTTAAATGCAGAGAAGAGAGCGGACAGGTGGAAAGAGTACACCTGACTCCTCTATGAGGGGTAGGACTTGTCTGATCCGTGATGGAAGAATAAACAGGAGTCAACAGAGAAGAGATAGGGGATCCAATACTAGAATCATAATTTAAATGGGCTATGGGCGACTTAAGATCGAAACAGGCAGAAGAGATAACATTCCATCAGAATTTCAAAAATCACTGGGGAAGTGGCAACAAGACGACTATTCACGTTGGTTTATAGGATGTATGAGGCTGGCAATACACCATCAGACTTTCGGAAAAACATCGTGTTGGGAAGACGCGGGTCACGGGCGGAACACCAGATCTCAACGGGATAACAAAAAGTATAAGAGATTACATCATCCATAATATTTCGAAGAAAGCAAGAGCTGACAAGTTGGAGAATTATCGCACAATCGGCTTAATATCTCATTCTATCAAGTTGATGACGAGAATAATGTATGGACGAATGCAAAAGAAAGCTGAAAATCCGTCAGATGACGATCAGTTTGGCTTTAGGAAAGGTAAAGGCGCCAGAGAGGCAGTTATGACGTTGCAGTTGACAAGGGAAGAAAGGCTGAAGAAAAATAAAGAGAGATTCAGGGACTTTTCGATCTGGAAAAAAGCGTTCGATAATGTAAAATTGTTCAATATGTTCGAAATTCTGAGAGAAATAAGGGTAAACAATAGGGAAAGACGGTTAATGCACAATAGGTACAAGAACCAAGAGGGCAAAACCAATCTGGAAGACCAAGAACGAAGTTCTCGGATGAAAAAAGGGTGTAAGACAAGGGCGTAGTCTATCGCACCTACTGTTCAAGCTATACAT
Organism: Schistocerca piceifrons; assembly: GCF_021461385.2. Taxonomy (NCBI): domain Eukaryota; kingdom Metazoa; phylum Arthropoda; class Insecta; order Orthoptera; family Acrididae; genus Schistocerca; species Schistocerca piceifrons. Next base: position 658,411,835 of record NC_060139.1, read on the forward strand.
CAAAGAAGCAATGATGGAAATAAAAGAAAGGTTCAAAAGTGGAATTAAAATTGAAGATGGAAGGATATCAATTATAAAATTCGCTGATGACCTCCATGAAAGTGAAGAAGAATTACACGATCTGCTGAATGGAATGAACAGACTAATGGGTACAGAATATGGATTGAAAGTAAATCGAAGAAAGACGAAAGTAATGGGAAGTAGCAGGGATGAGAACAGCGAGAAGCTTAACATCAGGCTTGGTGATCACGAAGTTGTTGAAGCTAAGGAATTGTGCTACCTAGGCAGTAAAATAACCAATGACGGACAGAGCAAGGGGGACATCAAAATCAGACTAGCAATGGCAAAAAGGGCCTAGAGACATCTACTGTCATCAAACATAGGCTTTGATTTGAGGAAGAAATTTCTGAGAATATACGTTTGGAGCACAGCATTGTATGTTAGCGAAACATGAACTGTGGGCAAACGGGAAAAGAAGAGAATCGTAGCGTTTGAGATGTGGTGCTACAGAAGAATGTTGAAAATTAGATGTAGTGATAAGGTAAGGAATGAGGAGGTTCTTCTTAGAATCGGCGAGGAAAGGAATATATGGAAAACGATCGCAAGGAGGAAGGACAGGACGAAAGGACAGCTGTTAAGACATCAGGGAATAACCTCGATGATACTCGATGGAGCTGTGGAGTATAAAAACTGCAGAGGAAGACGGAGATTGGAACACATCAGATAAATAATTGAGGATGTAGGTTGTAAGTGCTACTGTGGAATGAAGAGGTTGGCACAGCAGAGGAATTCATGGAGGGCCGCATCAAACCAGCCATAAGACTGATGGCAAAAAAATTGTTTTAATGAGACTAATAACTGACAAAAAACAAAATGATTAAACACTAAATATTACAGAAGTGAATCTCTGTAACGATGTACATACATAAGTAAAACAAAATATTTCCCGCAAAATTGTTGTTCTTTCTCCAACCCATCCCCGTCCTTGTCAACAAGGAGTAAAGAAAAACGTGTAGCCACTGTGGCTAAGTGAGTAAGGAGTTTGATTCGTAAACAACAACCAGCTTACTAAGCTGTGATGGCTACACGTATTATTATCTTTGAGAAATAACACATTGTAAAAAAAAGTCATTTATTTCTTCTTCCTATTTAGAACCTTCACAGTGCAATTTAATTGGAGAAGGACCGTCAATCTGGTATGCTACATACCCATCGTAATGCCTATAGCAGAGCTCACTTTGAAAGAAACGCATCACTTTTAAAAACTTGAGGCAGACAGTTAAATTTGAGCAAAATACCATATAATAAAGGTATAACTTGCACAGGACATATACAATAATTAACAGCGTTTAAACTAAGACTTCTCTCTGTAAGTTTTCTATATCTATTAGTATTTTACACACGTTTTTGGTTTCAGCCGTTCGTACATGTAATAAGCAGTAACAAGTTCCTTCTCGTTGTAACCACAGTCCTACAGCTGAAGCGTCTTAACAAAAATTAGGGGTTAATTAGTTACAGAATATCTACGAAGTCTGGGATGAACGGGTTTCTTGATACACCAGAAACGTGCAGTCACCATTCTCTCTTAAAGTCGAGTTAATGGTAACATTCAAATATGCAACATACACTCACTACCATCACACGATTTACGACAGGAACTTTCGTCTTTCATTTATCGAATTTAGCACCAAGGGTTGTAGTCTTGTTCATTTCTGCACGAACGGCAGCGAGGAACTGACTCTTGAGCACAGAGTATTTATTCTTTTATACTGGGAACCAAAAATGACAAATTATTTTCGAAAAAGTTGTGACAACTCTCAACGGGTTATTTTGTCGAGGTGTAGCAACACTCCTCGTTGGAAGACATATGCTATGCAACTATTAGTGCGGATGATGCATAAGTGTGTAGTCGGAAAAAATATGAACGTAAGTTGTTGTTCACCGAATCTTCCGTCGTTTCTTGGTAGAACAACATTACAATAAAGGGAAAACGCTAGTTTGCTTTTCTTCTACTGTATTAACTTATTGTGTTAACATTATCAGACATGTCTTGTAAGCCGAAAACCGACTGACACGATAAACTAATACTGTAGAACAAAAGCAAACTAGCGCTTTTTGTTTATTGTAATGTTGAAGACTGGTTTAATGCAGCTCTCGATGCTACTCTACCCTGTGCAAGTCTCTCCATCTACGAATAACTTCCATTCCATAACTTACATCGTTCTCACTCTGCTTACTGTGTGCATCTCTATGATTTTTTCCCCTCATGCCTCCCCTCCCCCCTCCCCCGCACGCCCCTCCAATACTAAACTGGTGAACCCTTGATGTCTCAGAATGTGTCCTATTAACTTATCCCTTCTTTTAGTCAAGTTGTGGCACAAATTTCTTGTTTCCACTGTTCTGTTCAGTACCTCCTCATTATCTATGTGATCTACTTATCTAATCTTCAGCATTCTTCCGTAGCACCACATTTAAAAAGCTTGTAGTCTCTTCTTGTTTAAATTGCTTATCGTCCATGTTTCATGTTTCACTTCCCTACATGGCTATACTCCAAACAAATCCCTTCAGGAAAGAATTCCTAACACTTCAGTCTATATTCGATGTTAACAGAATTCTCTTCTCCAGAAAGGTTTTCTTGGCAGTTCCAGTCTACATTTTATATTCTCTCTATTTTGGCCATCATCAGGTATTTTATTGTTCAAATAACAGACCTCATCTGCTACTTTCAGTGTCTCGTTTCCTAATCTAATTCCTCATTTAATTCGAGCACATTCCATTACCCCTGTTTTGCTTTTGTTGATGTTCATATTATATGCTCCTGTCCATTTCGTTCAGATGCTTTTCCTAGTCCTCCACTGTCTCTGGCAGAAGTATAATGTCATTCTCCCTGAACTTCCGTTCCCATTCAAATTTTTCCTTTTGTTCCGTTTACTGCTTGCTCAGTGTACAGGTTGAGTAACATTGGGAGTAGGTTACAACACTGTCTCATTCCCTTCTCAACTACTGCTTCCCTTTCAGGCCCCTCGACTCTAACTGCCGTGTGGTTTCTGTACAAGTTGTAAGTAGCCTTTTGCTCCCTGTATTTTACTCCTGCTACCTTCAGAACTTCAAAGAGAGTACTCCAGTCACATTTCTCTAATCTACAAATGCTATAAACGTAGGTTTGCCTTTCCTTAACCTGTCTTCTAGGATAAGTCGCAGCATCAGTATTGTCTCCCACGTTCCTACGTTTATCCAGAATCGGAACTAATCTTCCTCGAAGTCAGTTTCTACTAATTTTTCTATTCGTGTTAGTATTTTGCAACAATGACTCATTAAACTGATGGTTCGATAATATTTTTTGGAATTGAAATTACTGCATTCTTCTTGAAGTCTGAGGGTATTTCGCCTGTCTCATGCACCTTGCATCTGGAACAATTTCGTCACTGCTGGCTCTCCCAAGGCTATCAGTAGTTCTGACGGAATGTTTTCTACTACCGAGGCCTTGTTTCGACTTAGATCTTTAATGCTTTCCATTTCTACAATGTTACCTTGAAGTTAATATCCCTTGTATAGACCCTCTACATACCCCATCCACCTTTCAGCTTTCCCTTCTTTGCTTAGTACTGTTTTTCCATCTGCGATCTTGATATTCCTACATCTGCTTTTCTTTTCTCCAAAGGTCTTCGAAACTGGTGTTTATGTTCCCCTAGTGAAATATGCTTCTAAATCTTTACATTTGTCCTCTAGCCATTCCTGCTTAGCCATTTTGCACTTCCGGTCAATCTCATTTGTTAGACGCTTGTATTTCCTTTCATCTGTTTCATCTGCTGCATTTTTAAATTTTCCCCTTTCATCAGTTAAATTCAGTATCTCCTGTGAGTAGATTTATTCTAGGCCTTCTCTTTTTACCTATTTGCTCCTCTGCTGCTTTCAGTATTTCGTCTCTCAACGCTACCCATTCGTCTTCTAGTGTATTCCTTTCCCCTGTTCTAGTTAATCATTGCCTAATATTTACTTTGAAACTCCCAACAACCTCTCGTTCTATCAACTTATCCATATCCCATCTCCATTTCCTACCTTTTTGCAATTTCAGTTTTAATCTACTTTTTACAACCGATATATTGTGGTCAGAGGTGACATCTGCCCCTGGATGTGTCTTAATATTTAAAATCTGTCTTACCATTATGTAATCAGTTTGATATCTTCCGGTGTCTCCAGGTCTTTTCCACATATGCAGCCTTCTTTCACGATTCTTAAACCAAGTGTTTGCGATCATTAAATTATGGTGTGTGCAAAATTCCACCAAATGGCTTCTTCTTTCATTCCTTTCCCCCAGTCCGTAATCACCTGTTAGTTTTCCTTCACTTCCGTTTGCTACTATCTAATTTCAGTCCCCCCATCATAGTTAAATTTTCATCTCCTTGAACTATATGAATAATTTCTTTCGTCTCAGCACACATTTCTTCAGTCTCTTTCTCTGGAGAGCTTGTTGGCATATAAAATTGTAGTACTGTGGTAGATGTGGCGTAGTGTCTGCCTTGGCCACGATAAAGCGTACACTATGTTGTTTATAGTAGTTTACCAGCTTTCCTAATGTCTTATTCATTATATAACCTACTCCTGCAATACCTCTGCTTGATTTTGTATTTATAAAGCTGTATGCACCTGGCCAGAAGTTCTGTTCCTTATTCCACGGAACTTCAATAATTTCCACTATATCTAAATTTAAATTCTCCTGTTATCTTTATACATTTTCTAACCTACCTGGCCTATTGAAGGGCCCAACATTCCACGCTCCGAGCCATATAACGCCAGTTCTGTTTCTAAGGCTGACGACATTTTCGTAAGTAGTCCCCACCTGGGGATATGCACGGGGGACTGTTTTACCTCTGTAATATTTTACGCAAGAGAATGTCATCATCATTTAACCCACCAGTAGAGCTGTAGGCCTCAGGAAAAACTAAGGCTGTAGATTCCCCTTGCATACAGCCATTCACAGTACCAGCACAGCAAGGCTAGTTTGTTGGGCGTTACTTGGACAGATCAACCAACCAGACTGTTGCCTCTGTAACTACTGAAAAGGCTGCTGCCTCTCTTTAGGAATCACAAGTTTGTCGCACCTCTCAACATATACCTTTCCATCATGGTTGCTCCTACGGTATGGCTATCTGTATCACTGTGACATGCAAGTTACTCCACCAACGGTAAGGCCCAAAGTTCATGGGGAGTGGTAATAATTATTTTTTTTCCATTGTCCTTACAGGTACCATAAGGCTGCGGGAAGATTAATCTTGTTCAGTCATTGTTAAAGAAGTTCTAGGGGACTGATGACCTCAGACGTTAAGTCCCATAGTGCTCAGAGCCATTTGAACCATTGTTAAAGCGTCCTGAGGGGCATGTATATGTAATCTCTAAACCACTTATTTCAGGCCAAATAGCAGCTATTACAGGAGATGGCGTAACCTACCAGACATTGAGCTCAAGAGGTGATATTGTGCCACCTGAGAAAGCATAGCCAAACACTGTAATCACATTTCACACCGTTATGGTGGAAAACCAGAATCAGATGCACAAATACATTTGTTTTGGTGGTCATATGAAAGCTGTCGTCTTTTAATTTGAGCCAGTTATACTTCAGGACTTCAAAGAGGTTGGTAAGGGATAGTGCAAACCTTTTTAGCGGTTTGACAGGACAATGTGAATTTAAAACATATTTGCCAAGCATATGAATTTATTAGCAAAGCGATTTTCAATACTGCCATCCAGCTGCAGATCCGAGTGCTTTTCATCATTCCCAAGCGTGCGTGTCATGATATAATGCTCGGATGATTTATAAGAGCTTCAAATATATTTTAATCGCCGAGGATATGTATTCCAAATTCGCATGGATACTGACCATGAAAGCAAAGACTATGGAGAAGTTGGTGTTTGAATATTTGCTCCAGACCGGTGTGAATCGCTGACTATGGAGATGAAAGTTGCAAATCAAGTAAATAATGGAACGATATGGAATAAACTGCTAGTCGTCATTCTCCTACATGAAAACCAGTATTGTGGAACGTTTGAACAGGATGGTCAAAAACCATATGTGGATAAACAAGTAAACGTGAACAGCTAATTGCTTTGGCGCAAGGTGTTGAGGTAAAGCAATGGACATTTGTGTTACTTTGTACTAGGCTGTGTGTAAGGTCAATTCGGCAAAACGCATAGAAATGGGTGAAGTAATGTAATTTTGAAGGAAGATATAGTACACAGACGAAGAAATTTATGTGAGGCAGTTGGTAACAAAGAATATTTGGGGCTTTTGTTGGAAATCATAGGAAAAAGATGAGTAGCGATGCGCTAGCAGCAGGATCAGATGATAGTCGGCAAGGGGAATCGTTAGGAGTGATAGAACAAGCAGCGAGCTTTATTCCACGAGCACCGAGCATATTAGACGTAGAAAAATTCTTGAACATTAAATTTTACAAAATCGCTCAGCTGGAAAACCAGTAACAGTATAAACTGGATGGAGGTAGCTCCAATGCAAGAAATACAAATTTGAGTCTAGAAAATGGATTCGCCAGAATTGTAGCTAAGTATCAAAATGAAAATGATAAGTTCTAATTGTCATTATGAGAAGCGATGCTAGAATGATTGTAGAAGTACGTAAAGTGGTGAAGATATACGTCGTTTCGAAACGGACCAAGAGTAAAAGATTGCCAATATGCATGCATACACGGAACAACAGGAACGGTGGGCTGAGGAATAATTATAAAAGATGCAGATATGTTTCACTTAAAGAAGCAGATAGAGCGGTCACTGCTGCTAAAAAAAGTTTGATCAGATTGTCAGCAGCCTGCCAGGTAACTAAATTGCAATCGGTTCCGAAATGCGAGATTGAGGATCCCAGTGCTGAATGTAACAAAAGTTGAGGAATAAAGTTAATGGAACGTCCGTGTTCTCAAGGACAGCGTGGATAGAGTACAAGAAACCAGTAGACAGGAAATGATAGTTATTTAAAAGGTGACCCAGTCTATAACTTTTCAGTTAAGGTAAGTGTTAATCCTTGACTGCTTCCACATTTTTTAACTTCTTAGCGTTATGTAAACATCTTCAGACAGCACTGCAATGTAAAATAAGGTATTACGAGTGAGTGCAAACATTATGTGTCAGACATGGCAAGCTATATAACTGTATCAGAGGATTTAATAAGTGGGAAGGATATTCTCAAAGCACCTAAAAACTGAGTAGAGTGCTGTAATAGACATGTTCGTTTTAATTTATGTACAACACACAAGTAAGACTTTGAGTCTCATCAGCATTTATCTTCCTGACAAGGCTATTTACCTCTTGCATTTGTAAAAATCAGTCTACGTTAACCAAAACAAAATGAAACCACACTATATACATCAAAACACTCATGATAATGTCCTTTTTACGTCAAGAGAGCCCGTAAACTCTTCCGACAACGGTACGACAGTCGATTTTTTACTGTCCTCTGTGAGCAGAGATATTGAACTATCACAGCCAGAGAGTTTCTAGTACCACATCAGAGAAACACAGACGTCCCGATAGAACGTCGGTGCATGGATTCAATCCATGCTGTTCTCTGGCTTTAGAATGAAGATGGAACTTTTAAGTCATGTCGTGCAGGCAAGAGCTAAAGACCTAATAATATGGTCATTGAACTACTGATAAATTTGACCTATTTCTGATCAGTCGCTCGCCTTCGTCTTTGGTATCGTTATTTTTCCATGTGGTGAAAACGAGTGGTCTTCCTGTTTTTTTGTTTTTTTTTTTATCATGGCGTAGTGGCAAGACTGAACTGTTCAAGAATCGGATCGTTGTATGTCACGATCGTTTTCAACCAAATCCCAGCGAGCTAATAGTGGGATGGAGTTGGAGGGATCCCTAATTGAAGTATTTCAGAGGGGATTGCCAGTCCCTGTATTTGCCTTACAACTAAGGAAAGTTACTGAAAACTTAAGTGGCATCCAGGTGAGTGAAGCCATTTTTAATTTGATTTTGACACAAAAATTCGAACCTCTTTTGAGCGTATGTTAATCTTTTAGTGTGTAAAAATAAAGTCGATGATTTGCTCGATATGTAATACAGGGTACCTGTGTCGACGAAGTCACACAATTCGTTTTCTTCTTTATCATTTCATCCCTACAAATGGTGTAGTGGGATAGTACCGTAGAATGTAACATCAGTCCAGTCGTACAGCTTATTGGAAATGCAAAATAGTAAAAGAGCAGCACTTATGTTAAAAAAAACTATACAGATGTTATTAAAACACATGATCTTGGCAATTTCAGAGACCAACGTTGTGGTGAGTACGATGCTGGTACTTGTATAGGTCGGCCAGAGTGGAGGTCGGTAAATTGACGACCAGCTCAGGATAAAGAGGTTGATGAAAAAGGATCGTTATATTACGAGGACGAAAGTGGCAGAGGGATAGCAGTTGCATATTTTAGACTGTCATGGTGCCCTGCAGCAAGAATTGATTTTGAATGATGAAGAATGTAAATGAGAATATTAACTAATTGTAGGAAAAAGTCACGTTGAATGTACACTCCAGCTGCTTACAGCAATCGTGTCACAAGTGATTTCACTAGCATTGTCATTGATCACGGCTATGAAATGTTAAATGTACACGACTGTATAAATTGTTTACGCACTGCGTTCTCAGTTTTTGGTATTAGGGTGGCCTATGTTTAGGACTTAGCTAGTAAAGAATTAAAAAACCTTGATGAACCAGTAGATTTTAATAAAATTAAGTGTTGTCACACTCACAATACGCTATTCTTTGAGTTATTTGTAGCTCTTGGACAGAAGAGGTATAGGTAATCAGATTTTGTTTAGTTACGAGCGCGTATTATGGTGTTCGCAAACGCTGATATAGCGTATATTGCGAATGTAGTTCATAGAGTTTTGGCATGTAAAGCATAAATACTGCAGATGCCGAACTGTTTTAAAATATCATCTGTACTGCGCAAGACAGGCCGTGATATGAACAATAACATGTGTTGTTATGTAAAATAAAGTGAAGCCAACTGATGATGACGTAACATCACCGAGGCGGAATATCGGAATATTTCAAATAATATTCATTGTTAAAGCAAACACTGACGCAGAAAATGACCTTTCAATGATAAAAATCGCCTCAAGCTGAACATGCTTACAGCTTCTGGACTCCATACAGGTATCTTTCCGTTGCGTCTGAGTATTTCCAGGATGAATATCATTTACAACCGGTTTTCGGAGTCGCGGTACGATTGAATCTAGAATGCTGCTGTCACCGTAAGAAAGTTGCGTACTAGTTCCGACTGTCCTTGCTCACGAAGCATTTTCCAGCCTATTGATCTAACTAAGCGGCTTTGTTCTCAGTACGTTTCCTAGTTGTATTCCGTATACTCCTTTGACTGAACTGATAATCAGAAAACATATTGTTTGTGCCATGTGGTAGTACTATATTTAGTCACTGTGAAAGACAGTGGCACGTAAATGTACTGTTTCAGAGGATTAATATTACGCTCAGTGCATCTTTTCAACCCTCGAAACCACTCACTTGAACATATTTCACAAGTGTTATCCACTGACTTGACAAATTCAGTGGCGCACCCTTGCACAAGATCTTTATATCCAGATCATCGCTGTACTAGCCTTACTATTTGACAGTCCAGTTGCTTTTCTGGTGTTATTGTTGTGATGCAATCACTAACCGTGCCGTCTCTCTATTGGGGCGGTTGTTACAAGCATCTCAGAAACTGAACGTTGACGTTGTTCCACGTACGCCGGCCGGAGTGGCCGTTCGGTTCTAGGCGCTACAGTCTGGAGCCGAGCGACCGCTACGGTGGCAGGTTCGAATCCTTCCTCGGGCATGGATGTGTGTGATGTCCTTAGGTTGGTTAGGTTTAATTAGTTCTAAGTTCTAGGGGACTTATGTCCTCAGAAGTTAAGTCGCGTAGTGCTCAGAGCCATTTGAACCATTTTTTGTTCCACGTGCACTGCCTTACAATTAATGGCATGCACTAGATCATCAGACGGTACAGCACATTTGCCAACGAAAGAACACACAGTCACCATTTACTATTCGGACTGCGACTAGCACTATCTCGTTTCGAAAGACCGACTTGGCTCAAATGGTTCAAATGGCTCTGGGCACTATGGGACTTAACATCTGAGGTCATCAGTCCCCTAGAACTTAGAACTACTTAAACCTAACTAACCTAAGGACATCACACACATCCGTGCCCGAGGCAGGATTCGAACCTGCGACCGTAGCGGTCGCTCGATTCCAGACTGAAGCGCCTAGAACCACTCGATCACAACGGCCGGCAGACCGACTTGTTTTGTGACTCCATTGGGATGTCGTATTAATAATTCATCAATTTTTGCCTGTAACAATGTTATTAATACATCGAGTGAACTACTTTTGTCATTATTGAACATTTATTTGTGTCGTGAGACACGATCTACCCATCTGCTCATCTATTAAGATGTATGATATCCTCAAATAAGAAACGTTCTTCACTTTAATGTGGTCTTTCATAATGCCTAATAGATCTTCGAGCATAATAAATCTCGTGATATGAAATAAGAGGCACATTGCTTAGTTCGCGGCCTAGCACACAATAAGGGGCAGATATCAACGCAAATATATTTCGATTCCGTTCGTGCATATGGGTCAGTAAAGTGAATCAAGTGTCAACGTGACCTGCAGAATAGTTTTGTTTAGGACTTAATAAAGTATTTGTATTGTACGGTTTTTCGCCGGTCTGTGTGGCCGTGCGATTCAAGGCGCTTCAGTCTGGAACCGCGTGATCGCTACGGTCGCAGGTTCGAATCCTGCCTCGGTCATGGATGTGTGTGATGTCCTTAGGTCAGTTAGGTTTAATTAGTTCTAAGTTCTAGGCGTCAGAAGTTAAGTCGCATAGTGCTCAGAGCCATTTGAACCATTTTATGGTTTTCGATAAAATGGATAAACTAAAATACTTTGTCACAATCTTGACCATAACTGTTATGTTAGCAGCAACTGTAAGTTTCCAATTGAGCACACAGAGTCAGTTGCCGATTTTTATTTATATTAAATTTGACCCAAGTTTCGAGATATCTTCTTCATAAGAACGAGTTATCTAACAACAACTGACATCTTGCTCCCAACTACGAATACAAAATGATTACAATTTATGAATGGAAAATAAAAACTATTATTTACTTGGATTACATTACGTAAAACATGTTACATCCATGATGATCTGAGGCGCTCGAGTCACATGCAGACAGTGTGATTAAAATCCATTAAAACTGTAAAATTAAAGACAGATATTGCTGTTGAACAGACAAACGTCAAACTGAGCTCGTAGCAACTAGCTGTAGAGCTTATGTAGACTAGTATGTTGCAGACTGATGCCGTTAATATACGCTCAGTTATACAATATTCAACTGTTCCTGCAGCGACATGCCGTCGTAACACACAAAATAGTACTATAATTTGCTGCCAAATTGAAATAGTGATATGTAGTAAATTAGACACTCTCCTACACTTTTTCACAGTTATGGGATAAAACTGGATAGAATGAAGGCATAAATAGGCTTTTTCTTTAGTGAAAATGTTGAAGAATTTAAAAAACTTCAAGCTTTGAAAACGACGATACAGGAAGTGCCCTCTCGTATAAACTAGATTATCAAAGAAACAGTGCCATCTCCTGAAAATAAAGGACGGTATTACCAGATGTACGCGAGGTAAGCAACGGTTCTGAAGAGAAAGTTGAGGCGAAATAAGCGCTGTACCATTAAGGCACAGAGGCGCGAGAGTGTGCTGCGACTAACCCCAGTTCACTACTACAGCGCCACGCCTGTGCTTAACGTGCAAAGGATTGCACCGTAATTTAAAAGTGAAATTAAGGATTTAACTAACGTTTCTATTCTTCATCAGTGTCTGCTTAAGTATATTGTTGTTAACATTGTAAAGTCCCAGAATGATCAAATGAATATGTTAGGCTATATATGAAGGTAGTACCTGTTCCCGAAAGAACAGATACTATTGATGATCATGCAGCTTCTCTAGAATGAAATGATAATTAAATCGACACCCTAGCTGCAAACAGGGGTTTATATACATCATTGTAGACATGTTGACACCCGGGTTCGAATCCCGATCGGGGCACACATTTTCAACATGTCTCCAATGGTGTACATCAACGCCTGTTTGCAGCTAGAGTGTCAATTTAATTATCTTTTCAATATGTTATGCAACTGTACGATCTTATGAAAAAATAAGTGACGCTGAGTAATAAAAATAAAAAAACAAAAAATTGCTCAGACTATACAAATGTATGTCACAATTAAAAGTTACATGTCTCAACTTGATCAGATCAATATTTTGGTAAAAACTGGCGTTTTTACGAAAAACTCAAGCGGCTAAAGATTAGACTCCGGAAGACGAAAATTCGTATGTAGCCTCAGTTTTATGTAAAAGCATTAAATATTTGACACCAATAAGCTACCACTGTTACTTTTCAAGCTATTTACTAAAAAACAAATTTGCAACGAAAATGTCCTTTTCATGGTAGATTATCATTTGTATTTGTAATAGAAAGTTCGAATTACAGCACTCGATTACATTCATGCAATATAACAACTGTACCAAGTTTCGAGACTGTATTGTAAATAACAATAACTACAAAGAGTCTTAAAAAGGCAGTTCAGAGGTCACGTTCTACTGTCGGTTCCGTTCTAAAAATTCTAGCCAGCAAAGTTTAAAATCAGGAGAGCTATAACTTTTTCAGTAACTAAATCAGACTTATCTCTATTTCTATGAAAATTAAGAAGACTGTAAATTGTTAGATATCAGAACTATTAATTAATACATGTCCGAGAAAGAGCCATTTACATACTGCTCCTTCTGCCTAGGGCAGTTGATAGCAGATATTCCATTTGGCGGTCATCTGCGCCCCTTTACAAATACAACCAGACAGTGGAAAGAGAGATTTCGCACTGAGATATCAATCTGTTGGCGTCAGTCAAACGCCTGCATGCGCTACGCCTCGGATGACGTCAGAGCTGGGAAGGGCTGAACACGTTTTCGGTAAAAGTAGGAAGTGAACTCGCGGGGGCTGTACACCGCCCTGGATCGCTTAGATTTCACGGAAGTAACCATTTGCGTGCCGCCCGTTATGTTGACAAAACCGCGCGGCAAGTGGCGAGACTATTTCCACTTTTAAGACGAGCGATTAACTTTTGGTGATTAGAAGTTGAGGCGATAGATCATTTTACTTAGAACCTCCCGTAGAGGTCGCCTCTGAACTGTTAATACTACTGTTCCCGACAGGGATAAAAGTTGCAGTACTAAGACTTAAGTTTGTCCATGAGAACTTTTGTAGAATATATCAGTTTAAACTCAGAACTTTTATCTATAGTCATAGTTGTTGATACTTCTGAGTCAACAGCTAGTAGGAATATTTTCTTTCAGTGAGCACAAAGGGTAACTTGGACTTGCACATTGGCAATTATGGTCAGTATGTTCTCCATCACTTTCTGGCTGACAGCAAAAATAGTTTTCCGGCTCTTGTGAATGGCGAAGGTAGGTGTAAAGCACGCACAGACAATTAAGTGTCTTCCCATAACGACATAACGAAAGTATGATTATTTTCCCGCCGCCCCAATGTGATTTTGATAAACAAGGTACCCCGGCAAGAAATTATACAGTCGCGAGCATAAAACCGTTAAAAAAGCCTATATTTCCCTATTCATTTAAGAGGTGGCCATCTTTCGGTATCAGGTGTCTTAAAAGATCTAATTCCTCCGGTACATCCAACCCTCACTCCTTTATTTCTTTACACGATATCTCGATTTCTTCTACGCTTCTCGAATTATGGCCTGACGTTAATGAGTGTTATGCGAACTTAGAATTATGGATATCAGTATCTTTTTTACCCAACAGGTGTTTTTTTATATCTATCATTGGAAACCATCCACTTTTGTCCCATATAAAGTATTGGACATGCACCGCATGTAATTTCAGACACCCTTACTGCATATTTTGAGGTCTTTTATGGTTTTAACATTATGCGTAAAGTATTTCTGTAAGCTGTTGTCGGTAAAGAATGCTACTTTGCAGCCATATTTATTGACCAGCAAAGATCTAATCCTATACGAAATATTGGGTATGAAAGTACTGAAATATAATTTAACGTTTTCACTTTTTCCGCTTTTGCAGTCTCGTCAGTTTTCTTCTCAAATCTTTTTTTCACTATAGATGGATCGTATCCGTTATTGCTAGTTGCCGTTTTAATTATATTCATCTCTTTTTTTTACCGGAGGAGAGGGTGTTACTACAGCAAGATTTAAGGCTGAGTGAAAAAAGATCATATTGTAGGACTAGTGGCACGTTGAGTCAAATGATACGTGATACGAACAGGTCGGTTTCCGGAAGATATCGAAACCTTTCTGTCACCTGTAACCACGAGCCTGAGTCTAAAGAAATCAGTTCGCGATTTTTACTTTGCAGCTCACAAGTAAATTTAATGTCTTCTTGAAGACAATTGAACATTCCAAAGAGCTTCAAAATGGTTCAAAAATGGTTCAAATGGCTCTGAGTACTATGGAACTTAACATCTGAGGTCATCAGTCCCCTAGAACTTAGAACTACTTAAACCGAACTAACCTAAAGACATCACACACATCCATGCCCGAGGCAGGATTCGAACCTGCGACCGTAGCAGTCGTGCGGTTCCGGACTGAAGTGCCTAGAACCGGTCGGTCACAACGGCCGGCTCCAAAGGGCTCATCAGCTTCATCTCTCGCCCCATTATATACAACTAATATATCATAAAATACCTCTAACAGAATTGAATTCCTAGTTTTTATAGGTGTATGATTTACAAAAAAATTCTTGTGACATGTTTATAAAAATATCGGCCAGATCGCCTGCTAACGGATTACCCATCGCAAGGCCTTCTGGCCGTTGATACAGCTTTCCAGCTTACCAACCAGTACAGATCGAATTATACCATTTGACCCAACGCATCCCCAGACCCTCAAAATGATCTTTTTCTACTCAGCGAAAAATCGTTCTATAGTGACACTTTATCTCCGGAAAAATAGAGAAAGAGATGAATATAGTTAAAACTGTAGCTTCTAATAATGGGTGCGATCCACGCACAGAAGAAAAAATATTTGAGAAGAAAACTATAAATAGTTGTCATTTGAGATGACTGTAAAAAACAGAAAACGTGAAAGTAAAGGTTGCGACTGTACCTAACAGTTGAGTTGATCTCGTAAACAGCATGCCATATGAGCAAAACAGCTGCATCTTCATCTGTGGTTACTCGTACTTCAGGTACTTGAGTTACGCAGGGCTCTTTTTAAAAAGAACAACTCGACATAGTCATAGGGTCGAGGCATGCGTGTCTGCTTTTACGCCTTGCAGCTAATTCGCTGCAAATAATAACCTGTAGCTGCAGTCAAATAGTCTACGCATTGGCTACAATTGAGACTTAATAAGATATACAGAAATACAAAATAAAAGTTAGATAAACAAAGTCTCTAATTGATGTAGATGACAGAGAATATTTATGCAAGAAAGGACATCTGAAAGAGGAAGTGCTTCTATTATATTTAGTAAAAATGTGGATAGAAGATATCCTCATCAAACTCAATAAAGTTACGTTGAGAGTGTTACGAGAGTAATTGCAAAATACCCAAACTGAGTAGTCGTCAATGAAACTCGAAAACTAAGTCCATTTCATAATCACAATACACGAAATATTCACCACCTCAAAACAGTTTGGAGTTCAACACGATGATTTACAAATCATCACACGTGATACCAAAAATAGTAACTTATACTCTGTCTATCCTCAGTTCCATAACACAAGCGGCGAAAGTTAGTCTCCTACACATGAGAACATTCAGTTCTCTCGAAATATATATTCCCTACAGAAGTTACAGCATGGTAGCGGCCGTTCACCACCCTGAATCAATCACCTACATGATCGAATACCACTCGTTACCACAGGCTGGTCTGTTCTTCAAGCACAAATGTAAAAGTCTCCACATTAGCTCCCTTGAGCTCTTCACCCGAAAAAGTCTGTCTCCACTTTATTCCCTTAGTGTTCCGCTACTGTCTGCGTTTCCATTGGCTAAAGGCTGTCCCCGCCAATAGTACATCCTTCTTACATTCTGTAGATATCATTTGACTCAACTTGACCACTTTCCAGACTAAACTAATATATTATAACAACATTATTTAAATGTTATAAACATTCAGTCACTTTCAGATTATTCACAATAAATATAAATAAAGGTTAACACATACATGAATAAGCCAGTACTCTGCACAACTGCGCTCACTCTTAATGACCTCAGATTATCGTTAAATATGGCTTAAACAGTCCTGATTGTCAGAAGTGTATTTTGGTACTCTTTTACAAAGGTGGCGTCTGGTAACACATGTGACTGACGACTTCCTAAATTACTATGATTATGTATTGGAAGTAGTAATTAATATTTAAATACAGTTACTGGTGAAACAGTAAACTGTTCATTAAATAAATGCACAAAATACGAGGTATTAATGCTGTATTCACTTCCTGCATAATTGTGGAGGACACGATGTTCTGACAAACATCTTCGTAATGAAAAGATATAAAAAAACGTAATAAATCAGGAAATAAAACAGATTCACATATGTAGCTTTCCGAGACGATAGCTATAGTGCAATGCCATCATCTGAGATATCGTATGCTGAAATCGTATTAACCGTTTAAAATTTGTTGATTCAGAGGTTCATTGTGAAAATATTTATTTAGTGTGATATGTTAACTTCGGTAGTTTCAAAGATATTGAAAATATTGTTCTGCCACTGGATGGACGTCATTTCTCTGAAACTGCAGATGTATTCAGATTTGCTTTAATACTTGACTGTGAATTATTAAATAGATGTAAGAATCCATCTTTCAGCTTGTCTGATATTTTGCCATTTCTTGTAGCATCGTCTGTCCTCTTAAGCGACGCCCCCTCGTCAAAATTCCACATACTGGGGTTTACCCTGTTTCTGGCCACACTGCCCGTCTTTGCACCTGGCTGGCCCTAACCGGTCACCTAGGCGGGATGGCCGCTGCACGCCCTGAGAACTGGACACGCTTGCGTTCAGCCACGCAAAAATTCATCATACCTGGCACCGGTTCCGGCCGGCTTGGCTTGCTCGCCTACATACGCGTAACTTTACAACGTACACTGATCAGCAAGAACATTATGAACACCTACCCAATAGCCGGTATGTCCAATACTGGCAAGGATAACAGCGACGACACTTCATGGCATGGAAGCAATGAGGCCTTAGTAGGTCGCTGGAGGAAGTTATCCAATTCCCATAAATTCCAGGGAGGGTGGGGCGGGGGGGGGGGGGGGGGGCAAGACCCTGATGTGGCGTTCGGTCGCATTCCACATATGTTCGATCGAGTTCAGATACGGCGAGTTAGGGAAGCCAGTCCATCATTTGGAAGTCGCCACTGTGTTCCTCGAACCACTCCACCACACTCCTGGCCTTGTGATATGGCGCCTTATCTTGTTGAAAAATGTCACTGCCATCGGGAAACATGAGCGTCAAGAAGGAGTGTACGTGATCTGCAACCAGTGCACGATACTCTTGGCCGTCATGATGCCTTGCACAAGCTCCACTGGGTTCATCGATGGCCATTTGAATGTTCCCCTGGGCATAATGGAGCCTCCGCCAGCTTGTCTTCGTCCCGCAGTACAGCTGTAAATGAGCTGTTCCCCTGAAAGACGACGGCTTCCCGCTCCCCCCCCCCCCCCCCCTCTCCATCCCATCGGCATGGTGAAGATGGTATCGAGATTCATCAGAGCATGCAACGCTCTTTCACTGTGCCAACGTCCAGTGCCAATGGTTACGTATCCATTTCGGTCGCAGTTGCCGATGTCGTGGTGTTAACATTGGCTGCGGAGGCCCATCTTTAGGAGTGTTCGGTGCACTATGTGTTCAGACAAACTTGTACTCTGTAGTCTGATGTTGGTTCCGTCACATTTCGTCGCCTGTCCTCTTTCACCAGTATGCCTAGCTTACTACGCCCGACACCAAGAATGAGGGGTGGCAGTGCAACCAAATACGTTTTCAGGTGGTGATTTCACTTTGGTCTCGCCACGTGTTGAAGACACCACAGCACTCCTCGAACACCCTACAAGTCATGCAGTTTTCGAAATGCTCATGCCGAGCCTCTGGGCCACCACGATCTGCCCTCGGTCAAACTCAGATAGAGCGCTCGCCTTCCTCATTCTACACACTGATAGCACGCTCACTGATAATACATGCGCCATGTGTGTATCTAATTAGCAGTCATTCCTCGTCAGGTGACGCTGCTACCGCCTCGACGTGTTTATATCGATAGGAGGTCGGTGGTCATAATGCTCTAGCTGATCAGTGCAAATTTCAGCGCTTTCATAGACAACATCTCGTACAGGATTAGATGTTTGCCGGTTTATGAAAATGGTTGCATTGTAGCACTCTCTACTGACAACAGTCTACAAATATACTTAACCTATAACATTAAAACCATAAACGACGTCTGTAAAACTACGTGGGCTGCATGTCCAGTATTTTACTTCGGACAGATGGGGAGGGTTTTCGATGTTAGACATAAAGAAGACCTGTTCTGTAAAAAAGGGACCAATATCCATAATTCTACGATCTCAGAACAGTCATTAACGTCAGAGCATAATTCGAGAAGAGAAGAAGAAATAGAGATTGTGCATAAAGAAGTTAAGGTTCAAATGGCTCTGAGCACTATGGGACTTAATATCTGTGGTCATCAGTCCCCCAGAACTTAGAACTACTTAAACCTAACTAACCTAAGGACATCACACACATCCATGCCCGAGGCAGGGTTCGAACCTGCGACCGTAGCAGCCGCGCGGTTCCGGACTGCGCGCCTAGAACCGCTAGACCACCGCGGCCGGCAAGAAGTTAAGGGGTGAGGGTTGGATGTACCGAAGCAATTAAATTTTTCAGACACTTGATAAGGAAAGACGGCCTCCTCTGAAACGAACAGCTGTAGGAGAGAGACAGCCTTTTTAACGGTTTCAGGCCGTTGCTGACGACCTTGTAGTTTCCTGCCACGGTACATTGTTTATCAACATTAGCTGACTCGTTGTTTATTTTCACTTTCTTACAAGAGGTCACTGTTCGCTACTTCCTGTAACGTCGTTTTCAAAGCTTAAAAATTTTTATACTCGTATTTTTCAACATTTTCACTAGAGAAACCGTCTGGTTACGTCTCCATGCTATACAGTTTTTTCCTTATCGCTTAATACTGTGAAAAAGTGTTTCAGATTGTCGAGTTTTACATTATGTAGTAATTTTTACTGCTTTTAATATCATCCGATTTCGCTACATTGCTGTTATACTATTCAAATTTGGTAGCAACTTGTATTAGTGTTTTATATGTTACGACGGCATTTCGCTGCAGGAAAAATCGACTGTTACATAACGTGGCGTATATTTACGGCATCAGCTAATCTAAATAAGCACTACAGCTAGTTGCTACGTGCTCAGTCTGACGTCTGCCTGTTCAATAGCTATACCTGTCTCTAATCTTACAATTTTAATGATTATATCTGTAATTGACGTGAGCACGTCAGCCTCTGATGAATGTAACGTGTTTTACCTAATGTAATTCAAGTAAGCAACAGTTGTTTTTACGTTTAGGGTTTATAATCATTTTATGTGCTCCACTGGGAGCAAGATTTCTGGTGTTATTGTCAAAAAAAGTTTTTAGATAACTTGTTGTTCTTCTTGAAAGAAGATATCCTTAGAAGTATCGAAACCTGGGTCATGTTCAAATATAATTAAAAATTGGCCATTGATTGGCTGTGTAGTTTATTAATTGGGTACCGTGATGTCATAAGAGTCTTTGTTTTGAACAGTTTGTCGAAAAAAAATTACACAAACTGAAAACCCCGTTAAAGCGCACGGTATGGTATTGGCTAATGGAAGGCACTGGTGCGACATCATAAGAACAGAGGGCGACGCATTTCATATACGGAATTAACCATGAGAAAGTTTAGTGTAAGACTGATGTTGCATTTAATGAATGCTGAGTTAAGTGTAATGTGGAAATTAAATTTTTAGCTTTAGGCTGTTATGAAACGAATCCATCTGATTTGACCTATTTTTTGATCACTTGGGCGAGGCATAGTTTCAGTACCTCACGCTACAAACAGTACAGCAATCAGAGCAGAGAGCTGATGCGTGGCCGTGCACCAAAAAGACGAAGGCAGTTTCATGTGCTGGGAGCAAAAGAACTTTTCGCCGTGATTACCATGCGAGTGGTAGAACAATAACTAGCGAATATCTCTAAATGCTTTGGCGTAAATGGATGAAAGAATAAGAGAGGAGAGACATCAGTTAAAAACACAAAAAGTCATTATTCATGTGGAAAAACGGACATAGAATGACCGTGGCTGTGTAAAAGAATAGGATAATTCTAACAACAAGCGGAAACAGCAACCAGACACAGTTAATATTAATCTTTATTAATGAGAAAAAACACAAAGAAAATTTTTACTTTATTATAGTTAGACCTAAAAGGGAATTGAAAAACATTAACAATTTCGAAAAAAAGGCCTAAGTTAGTTTTGTGTTAGTTACATCGAATCCCTGTGTCATATGATATAGTAGGCCTTTCTGTTACATCTCTTTTTTTCTTTAGAGAACCACCCCAAATAACTGTCGCCACAATTAAAAAACTCATCGCATGTATAGAATAATGCAAATGTACACTCCTGGAAATGGAAAAAAGAACACATTGACACCGGTGTGTCAGACCCACCATACTTGCTCCGGACACTGCGAGAGGGCTGTACAAGCAATGATCACACGCACGGCACAGCGGACACACCAGGAACCGCGGTGTTGGCCGTCGAAAGGCGCTAGCTGCGCAGCATTTGTGCACCGCCGCCGTCAGTGTCAGCCAGTTTGCCGTGGCATACGGAGCTCCATCGCAGTCTTTAACACTGGTAGCATGCCGCGACAGCGTGGACGTGAACCGTATGTGCAGTTGACGGACTTTGAGCGAGGGCGTATAGTGGGCATGCGGGAGGCCGGGTGGACGTACCGCCGAATTGCTCAACACGTGGGGCGTGAGGTCTCCACAGTACATCGATGTTGTCGCCAGTGGTCGGCGGATGGTGCACGTGCCCGTCGACCTGGGACCGGACCGCAGCGACGCACGGATGCACGCCAAGACCGTAGGATCCTACGCAGTGCCGTAGGGGACCGCACCGCCACTTCCCAGCAAATTAGGGACACTGTTGCTGCTGGGGTATCGGCGAGGACCATTCGCAACCGTCTCCATGAAGCTGGGCTACGGTCCCGCACACCGTTAGGCCGTCTTCCGCTCACGCCCCAACATCGTGCAGCCCGCCTCCAGTGGTGTCGCGACAGGCGTGAATGGAGGGACGAATGGAGACGTGTCGTCTTCAGCGATGAGAGTCGCTTCTGCCTTGGTGCCAATGATGGTCGTATGCGTGTTTGGCGCCGTGCAGGTGAGCGCCACAATCAGGACTGCATACGACCGAGGCACACAGGGCCAACACCCGGCATCATGGTGTGGGGAGCGATGTCCTATACTGGCCGTAAACCACTGGTGACCGTCGAGGGGACACTGAATAGTGCACGGTACATCCAAACCGTCATCGAACCCATCGTTCCACCATTCCTAGACCGGCAAGGGAACTTACTGCTCCAACAGGACAATGCACGTCCGCATGTATCCCGTGCCACCCAACGTGCTCTAGAAGGTGTAAGTCAACTACCCTGGCCAGCAAGATCTCCGGATCTGTCCCCCATTGAGCATGTTTGGGACTGGATGAAGCGTCGTCTCACGCGGTCTGCACGTCCAGCACGAACGCTGGTCCAACTGAGGCGCCAGGTGGAAATGGCATGGCAAGCCGTTCCACAGGACTACATCCAGCATCTCTACGATCGTCTCCATGGGAGAATAGCAGCCTGCATTGCTGCGAAAGGTGGATATACACTGTACTAGTGCCGACATTGTGCATGCTCTGTTGCCTGTGTCTATGTGCCTGTGGTTCTGTCAGTGTGATCATGTGATGTATCTGACCCCAGGTATGTGTCAATAAAGTTTCCCCTTCCTGGGACAATGAATTCACGGTGTTCTTATTTCAATTTCCAGGAGTGTATTTTTAAACATGACCAAGCGTCTGACGGTAAGCATGTTGGTTCGAAGCCAGTAACAGCGCTATTTATTCTTAATAAATAGCATTATTAACAGTGACTGGTTGCTGCAGCTCGTACTTTTTTTGTAGTAATTGACGTATAAATAAAATGATCTTTCAAAAGAACAGTTCACCTGCCATAAAAATTCTTTGGTAGTAGCAGGAAAGTTGTGAAATCCTAAGTAGGAAGTGTTGGAAGGGTCGCCCTCTTTCTCTTCTGATTGTCACCTGTTTCTGTGTCTAAAGAAATTTGTGGGTGGTAAGCTCTGAGTCCAGTGAAAACCTTATGGTACATGCATGGGAATATTTTGCAGACCTTCCATAATTACACTTTAAGGACATCGCCTAAAAAAACTGTGGACACAGTGTATGATCTAAAGTGACCTAAATCGGAAACACAGGATTTCGCTACGAAGCAGAGAACTTCTCACCCTGATCTTGTACACCAATCCTAGTCCACAAAATTTCCGTGTTGGGGAAAAATGGTCTTAAATAACAAATGTAAAGGGTCGATCAAGGTCGGATGGTATCCTCAAAGATGAAATTACCATTCTGCCACTCTGTCAATCATCTGTGGACGATCTCTTACAACTGGAAATATTTAGCAAAGTAATCACAGACTGTCACAACTGATTATCAGAAAAGTTCGCCAATCAGCTGAAAAGTTCGACTCTCATCTTCCTTCCACTGGGACGTCTTATGGAGCAAACCGAACAATAAATTCAGTAAACTTGATAAATAAGCTTCATTTCTTGACTATAGTGTGGCTGTGGATATTTCTAACCGTGCACAAAAGTTGCTTATTATCTGTTCACTTAGAGGCTCATACCACAAAACGTGTATAGAAACACTGAGTCAAGTCTTAGAGGGTATTTTCACTATAGGTTTGTGTGCACACCTTTGCTGTATTCCACTTGGTTATCAAACCATTTGCAGAGCAAAATTTCAACGAAATATTTCGAAGTCTATCATTCCACAAGTGGGTTTATTTAGATCTGTTTCTTAAAAAAATGATGCTAATAAGGGAACCTCCCCATCGCACCCCCCTCAGATTTAGTTATAAGTTGGCACAGTGGATAGGCCTTGAAAAACTGAACACAGATCAATCGGGAAAACAGGAAGAAGTTGTGTGGAACTATGTAAAGAACAAGCAAAATATACAAACTGAGTAGTCCATGCGCAAGATAGGGAACGTCAAGGATAGTCTAAGCTGAGGAACGGCATGGTCCCATGGTTAGCGTGAGCAGCTTCGGAACGTGAGGTCCTTGGTTCAAGACTTCCCCCGAGTGAAAAGTTTAACTTTTTATTTTCTGAAATTATTATCTGTCCGTCCGTCCGTCCGATGCGAGGTAACTGTGCCGTAGTATGGGGACGTTGCATGAAAACGTTAAAACATATGTTTTGACATAGCACAGGGAAAACTGTGCAACTGTGAAACTGTTGCATTCGTTTGTTGCACTTTATGTGACAAACCCTTATGTTTTCATCATTTTTTGGGAGTGAGTATCACATCCACAAGAAAACCTAAATCGAGCAAGGTAGAAGAATCTTTTTACCCATTCACCAAGTGTACAAGTTAGGTGGGTCGACAACATATTCCTGTCATGTGACGCACATGCCGTCACCAGTGTCGTATAGAATACATCAGACTTGTTTTCCTGTGAAGGAATCGGTTGACCTATGACCTTGCGATCAAATGTTTTCGGTTCCCATTGGAGAGGCACGTCCTTTCGTCTACTAATCGCACGGTTTTGCGGTGCGGTCGCAAAACACAGACACTAAACTTATTACAGTGCACAGAGACGTCAATGAACGAAAGGACAGATCATAACTTCGCGAAAATAAAGGAAGTTACTTCGTCACCCGAGGGAAGATTTGAACCAAGGACCTTTCGTTCCGCAGCTTCTCACGCTAACCACGGGACCACGGCGCTCCTTAGCTCATATACTCCTTGATGTTGCCTATGTCTCCCATGGACTACTCAGTTTGTATATTTTGCTTATTTTTTTCATAGTTCCACGCAACTTCTTCCTGTTTTCTCGATTGATCTGTGTTCAGTTTTCAAGGCCTATCCACTGTGCCAACTTATAACTAAATCTGAGGGGGGTGCGATGGGGAGGTTCCCTTGTAAGTGTCAATACACTAATACACAGTGCACGCAAAATACACCTCCCTCTTCCTCGTTGGCAGTCACCATTGTTCAAAAATGGCCCTGAGCACTATGGCACTTAACTTCTGAGGTTAGTAGTCCTCTAGAACTTAGAACTACTTAAACCTAACTAACCTAAGGACATCACACACATCCACGCCCGAGGCAGGTTTCGAACCTGCGACCGTAGCGGTCGCGCGTTTCCAGACTGTAGCGCTTAGAACCTCTCGGCCACACCGGCCGGCGTCACCACTGTAAAGAGCCGAAGTTCGCTCTGAGCAAAGTAATAATGGGGATTTCCATTCCTTCACCTAATACTTGTTTACAGAACAGATTCTATGCTGAAAATGCTGACAGACGCGTTCTTGAGCGCGATGAGCTAACCGCAAGAACCAGTTTTGTTGTGCTAGGCCCATTAGAGAGAGCTCCTAGCGTCAACGTGGAACATAACAACTCCTCCAGTAAAAAACCACATTCCAAGCACTATTACTTTTTTTTGCTCTTTACATTCGCTAAAGACCTTGAACGTAATATCTGGTAGTCTGACAATTCGGACTCCGTAGCAATGATTCATTCATACGGCATCAAGAGACCTCGTCTACTGAAAGGTCTTCATGCATCCATCGCTCGCGTTAATCATTTCCTAGCATCAATAAAACACATGTAAACTTCATTCCTGCGACGTTCTGTCCCTCCAGGAGACACACAGAGGGCTATCACAACGCCTTCCAAATATTCCTGGCATGACCTTGGTGAAGGAGTGCCCTCACGACCAATATGGAAGTGCTCTATTTATTCGGCCTGGAATCAAAGTATCCAACATACAGGTTAACACCGTTGACAACACGGAGGTCATATCTGTTACTATCGGAAACATTACGGTGTCACCAATATATGAACCACCAGGAGAAAGGTTTGTTTTCAGCCAACATGTCTGTCACCCACAGCTAATAATGGGAGATTTTAACTGTCACAGTGGCGTGTGAGGCTACCAAGACACAAATGAGGGCGGAGAATTACTGGAAAGCTGGGCACAAGAACACGAGCTGGATCTCTTCTATGATCAGAAAGTCATTCAATAGTGCTAGATGGAAGGCAGGGTATAACCCAGACATGACATTTGTTTCCAAAACCGTGTCTGGTTCAAATGGCTCTGAGCACTATGGGACTTAACATCTGAGGTCATCAGTCCCCTAGACTTAGAACTACTTAAACCTAACTAACCTAAAGACATCACACACATCCATGCCCGAGGCAGGATTCGAACCTGCAACCGTAGCAGTCGCGCAGTTCCGGACTGAAACCGTGTCTGGGTCACGCAATAAATTCGTTCTCAACCCCATCCCAAAGACCAAACACAGACCAGTAATAGTGCCACAAAAAGTACCCTTTAAAAGCTGTTTTAACTTCAAAAGGGGTAACTGCGGACGCCTTAGACACAGAAATCGTAAATTTACCATCAAACTCTGAAAACTACGGAAAGTTCGTCCAAACTGTTAAAAGATCAGCAAGAGTCAGCATACCCAGAGGCTGCAGAACACTCTGCATGCCTGGAGCTTCCAACGACATGAAACAAATATATAACGAATACTTGGACCAGTACAGCCAGGACCCTTTCAGTGAAGAAACCATAAAACTTGGGGATCAGCTGATTGAAACTGTAAGCAAAGACCGACAAGAGTCCTGGAAACATACGTTAGTGTCTTGACATGAAGCATGGTAGCAGAAGAGCTTGGAACCTCATAAAACGATTGTCTAGCGACCCGGCAGCACCCAAGGATCAGGTTTCCGTGACAGCTAATCAAATCGCCAATCAGCTCCTGTTGAATGGTAAACCAACCAGGAACAGCAAGATTGCCACCTCATATAAGAGGCCATAAGGGGTTGAAATACCAACTGAACCATACTTCACTTCAACAGAATTGGAAGCTGCTATCAGTTCCTTGAAACCCAGGATGGGTGCGGGTCTCGATGACGTCATTAATGAATTTATACAGAACATAGAGCCCATAGCTAAGGAATGGCTGTTACAATTCTTTAATTTCTGCTGGTCTAACAAGACGGTACCTAAGCTATGGTCGAAGGCCAAGGTAGTAGCTGTCCCAAAGCCAGGTAAACCAAGAGATGATGCCCATAACTATCGTCCAATATCGCTGCTGTGTTGCCCTTTCAAACTATATAAACGTCTTATCTTGAATAAAATAGGGCCACAACTAGAAAGTCAAATCATTCCACAACGAGCGGAATTCAGACCCGGTAAGTCTTGCACTAGCCATGTCCTCTGCCTAAAACAAAGCATAGAGGACGGTTTTGAGAACAGAGAAAAAACTGGTGTGGTGTTCGTCGACTTATCAGCAGCATACGACATGATAAACTGCAAAATCTTCCTACGAAAAATTTTCAAAATGATGGGAAATTACCATCTTACTGAAGTTTTGAGATCACTGATCTCCAATAGAAGATAGTATGCGAAATTTCAAGAGCAAAGAAGTCGGTGGAGGAACCAGAAGAATGGGTTCAAATGGTTCAAATGGCTCTGAGCACTATGGAACTCAACTGCTTTGGCCATAAGTCCCCTAGAACTTAGAACTACTTAAACCTAACAAACCTAAGGACATCACACACATCCATGCCCGAGGCAGGATTCGAAGCTGCGACCGTAGCGGTCGTGCGGTTCCAGAAGAATGGGCTCCCACAAGGTAGTGTTTTGTCCCCTTTACTTGTCAATCTGTATACAAATGACCAACTAGTTGGGGCCGCGCGGGGTAGCCCTGTGGTCTAAGGCGCCTTGCCGCGGTTCGCGCAGCTCCCCCCGTCAGAGGTTCGAGTCCTCCTTTGGGCATGGGTGTGTGTGTTGTCCCTAGTGTAAGTTAGTTTAAATTAGATTAAGTAGTGCGTAAGCCTAGGGACCGATGACCTGAGCAGTTTGGTCCCTTAGAACTTACTACAAATTACCAACCAGTTGGACCAATGGTAAGAAGTTTTATCTACGCTGATGATGTAGCCACTGCCTGCCAATCCATATCAATCAAACAGGTTGAGAGAAACCTAACAGATGCCTTAGAAGTACTAACTGAATATTACAACGAGAACCAGCTTCGATCGAATCCAGCAAAGACGCAGACTTGTTTATTTCATCTGAACAATAAGGAAGCAGACAGGGAATTACAATTGGAATGGAACTCAGTTAAACTTAAACACTGTGTTTGTGTTTCATCTCCATCCACCTCTTCGTCGTCGGAACGTTTGCGATTGAGAGGGAATCTACCAGTTCTCTCTCAGAGAGAGAGAGAGAGAGAGCTTTAAGCCTATATAATGATGTCTGTTGCTTCTGTGCTACTAGTCTATCAGGAGGAAGTGTGTCGTTTACATGGATATGTCTTTTCTTTATTACGTTACAAGTAAGTGGGTACCTGAATCACCACCACATCCTTGTGCCATCTTTTTGACTTGTGGTGCTTGACTGAAACGACTAAATGTGAGTTTTCATGAGAGTACCCCCATGAACCATGGTTATGATGGTGTGTTATTTAACGAAATCGCTGTAATTGCTGTGTAAATTTCGTTAAAGAATTTTATTTGCTTTTAAGTTAATTTTCTTTACCTTACTTTCTTTGCGTGCGAACTTTGTTGTAGAATCTCTCTCTTATTTACGTGTGGTAATAAAAATTTTCACTTTCAAAAGAATTACGTACATTTAAAAATTACGTGAACTCATATTAACTGATTAAGAATATTTGGTTGAAAATTAAATTTTTCACATCATTCGGCCTTGGCACACATTTTCTAAATGCAGTGGATTTTTTGTTAAATATTTTTACTGAATTCTTCCCCGGCGTTAGCTTTTGAACACAAGATTATCACTATTAGCAGAAAATGGTTAATTATTACCAAGCCGACATTTAATTATCACTGATCAAACCTACTTTGCTATACATTAAAGTTATTTGAAAGAACCAAAATTGTTAAATTTCAATGTTAACTATCCGTCTAAGAATGCACAAATGTGTAACTATTTTTTTTTTTTAAATCTCAGTCAGTCTCTGAATCGCTGTAAAAGAAGAACATTCTCTTAGTTCACTGTTAATGTTTATCTATCTGTTCCCGATCTACGGGTTTGGTTGATTTTTTCTTTAGCGGAACAATTTTTTAAATGTGGCGCCGCTGCAAATCGATCGGTCGCGGCACAGCCCGGCAACACCGCTAAAAAATGCTGAAAACTCTTTAAAGAAATATTATAGATGACATGGGCAAGCTAATTTACATCAATAATACACACTTTTTATAAATTCTGATATATTTAGATCAAGCAATAATTCAACTCACATTAGTTCGTAATTTCTCCTTCAATGGCGGCTAAATCTAGATACAGACAAATGACGTCTACCCATTCACCAAAAACATCGATACAGCTTCCTACCGCTTTCAGCTCTAAACGAGGAAGACCAAAGAATACATAGTGCATTGTGCTTTTATAGTATTGCTGACTATTAACATTTCTTTGTAATTTCACGACATTATTTCCCTCTGACTGAATTTATCTCTGTTATCTCAGATATTGACACATTTCGCAATTACATATTTAATATAGAAATATTACCATCCTAAATACAGAGAGAATATTACTACAAAAAATATTACAATAATAACAAATGTCTTTTACACAAAATTCAATAATATTTTTTGTTAAATAATTACATTATATACAAATTGCTCAGAGTGGCGTATATGGTACAAATAAATTTCAGTTTGTTAATGTGTGAGTTTGCCAGGGAACGTTACAGTGTGTTGTGGCATGAGCAGATCTACGAGCAGTAGATTCGTTTCCGTAATTCCTGTTTCCTTTGGTTTCCCAAACCCATCTACATTACTGATCCGTTGGTGCCCTGATGTATTTAATTGAGTCTTAGCTTAAGAAAGTCAACCACACCAACCTATTATTTTGTGAATGCTGCTGTTTTGTCTGTGTTTGGTCCACGTTTAATAAATCATTTGGACCATAAGTTGAAAAGTAATTCACTATTTATATATAGCGATCTCATCCCCTTTTCTCTACTGTATTTGTGGAATAATGTATTGAAAACCTCATTAATAAGTTAGAAGTCCTGCTTTCTGCCCTTAGTTTACACGTGAGATGTAAAAGGTCGTTATTTGATGCACTTTCTTTTCAAATGATTATCTGATGCAAACAGAGAGTGGGACTACAGTTAAATCTTAAAGGAAAGAAGCTCTCTCTAAACTGAAATAACTATTTTAATGCATCTTCGACTTGCACATTTTAAATCGTAAGAGTTACATTTCACGTTAAATAATAATCTTCCTTTCCATTTTATGAGACATTATGGAATGCTAAACAGTAATAATATGTCACATTAAGTGGTGATGAACGATCCTTTCGGTATATTTTCCATTATAAGTTAAATATTTCACAGTTTTTGTTTCCGCGAGTTCAGAAATCTGGACAATCCAATAGGAGTGACATTCCAATGTTGACACGGCAGCGTGTATACCAAATAGAAGGAAGGGCAGCGCGCTGTCACTTCTGATTCTTAAGCATTTGGAATTTCCCTGTCAAACTCATCCATGCATATTGTAGCTATATTGATTTCCTTGCATGCAAATTGAAATTGGTGTCTAAATCCCCATCTAAAGTGCAAGCAATCTTATTAGCTCACAGAAGACTTATTACACCTCAGTTCAGAGAACCTCTTTCGCCCTTGATGCTAAACAGGAAAGAAATAATCTTTTCTTCTACTGCAAAGAATTTGAGTATAATTCTGAACCATCAGTTCAACTAGACCGAACACATAAGTACAGTCTGTAAGAAGGTGACAGCATCAGCTCATTCACTACAGAAATACAAAAATTTTTTTCCTCTTGTGCTTAAAAAGAAACTCTTAGAATTACTGGTGCTCCCCATCCTTTATTATGGTGATCCAATTCTCCAAGGACTTTCGTGTGAGATCTCACGTCGGCTGGAACTAGCGTTGAATGCTTTTGTGCGATACATACGTGATGTACGCTTTTTCGACCATATCACTCCTAGGCAGGAGGAAGTTGGAACTTCATAAATTATCGTGGCTACGTGCTGATAATTGCATACATTATCATATGCTGTGTATGTTATATCTTTTTCTCAATCACTTCACTCTTTCCAGTTTATCTTCAACTCTTACTCTACTAATATCCGAACAGCATAGCAGAATACGCGTCCTCAACAAAGTAAAATACTCTCTGTACCACTACACAACACTGCCTTGTTTTCTGAGACATTTTCTGCATTAGGAACCCGACTTTCGAACAATCTTCCACAAAATATCGGAGAAAGTAAAATACTTTCAAACGTCAAAAGACCGCTAATGGCTCACCTTCTATAACAACAGTTATCTCTGCTTGGAGCTCACTCTCATCAACGCTCCCTCACCAAACTCTCTCCCCTCTTCTTGTTTCCAGAGTTCTCTGTCGAAATTCTCTTCTTTCCTAGCAGCCAACGTCACTTTCATTTCAAACTTTTCCTCTTTCCCTATCCCTTCCACTTCGTCTAATTGCAAACAAGATCAAACTAATTGATATCATTCTTAATGCCTCCGCATTTTATTATTATTATTATTAGTGTTTTTATTACTGCCAATTGTAGCTTTTTATTAAAAACACAGATTATTATTACCGATTTTTTAAGTAATAACTAATCAATATTATTCTTAGTTCCTCCATTATTCTATCATCATTATTAGTGTGACTACTACTGATGCTACTACTACAACTATTATTATTATTATTATTATTATTATTAATTATTATTATTGCCACTTATTATTTTTATTAATAGTCCAAATTATTATTATTGTGACTGTTGCGTAATATTTCTTGTATGGATTGTTCCTGTTCAAATGTAAGAGAAGACCCTAACGCCCTCATCTGGTCAGGGTAAATAAGCAATAAATGAATAAATCCTCTTTTATGCGGCACAGTCTTTTACTTTCATTTAAGCCTTGCATGTTTTAGCACCTGTTGTGACTGACTCACTTTCTACTGGGTGAAAATTTGTGGAACTAGGTGGTGAATCATCGTGAGGTGAGATGAAAATAAATTAATTTCTCTCTTGTCTAAATTCTTAACTTCCATTCCTGCTCTTCATTGCTGCAGAAAAGATTTTGCATTGCTACAGTTCTCAAAAACGCCGTTCAATAAATATTTCTGTACACCACGTACGAGTGCTTTGAAATACACTCTCACCTCTTTAGAAGTGACTGTTAACGAATCTCTAGCAACACACTTTTGTAGGTATCAAGTTACTCTTATCTGAGAATTCGCTTCCAAATCTGCGCGACCGCGTGTTTTACATTGGTGCACGATGTTCGAAAAGGGATGCAACTTCATGAAAGAACGTTTATTTTATTTTATTTTTTTATTTTATTTTATTTATTTATTATTATTTTTTTTGCTGCAGGTATCATCACTTAATTTATGACAAAATAGATTACACGTTACAGAGTGATTATTGTACATTAGATGCACCAGTTAGCCGGCCGAGGTGGCCGAGCGGTTCTAGATGCTACATTCTGGAACTGCTACGGTCGCAGGTTCGAATCCTGCCCGGGCATGGATGTGTGTGATGTCCTTAGGTTAGTTAGGTTTAAGTAGTTCTAAGTTCTAGGGGACTGATGACCTCAGAAGTTAAGTCCTATAGCGCTCAGAGCCATTTGAACCATTTTGCACCAGTTATGCTTAGACCCAGGACGCCTTCACACAAAAGTATTATGAGATGCACATACGAGTCCACACCATGGAACAGCTGCACAACGAGTTGCAAAAGACACGAAATGCGGCAGATGCAGCCAAAAGAAGTCGGCCGAAAATCCTAACAGTAGAATAACTGGTCGACGTGTAAGCTGCATGTTCTGAGAGTTCCACAAATTTTGTGCGACACCTAGCCAACCTTGTCCTCCGTTGGTAGTATCCATGACGTAGCGCAAGTGTGAAACATGCATCGAACAGAATTCACGCAGTTCATGAATTGTTACCCGAAGACAATGGAAGACATCCAAATTTCTGTCGGTGTTCGTAACGATAGATGAAGAATTACTCCATGATTGGTTCTGGTCTGAGGAGGCGTGGTTTTGCGTTCATGAAAGCGTGAATGCGCAGAATTCACGCATTCGAGTTACGAAAAGTCCACGTCATCTGCACGAATCCACTCTGCACGCACAAAGTGATTGTTTGGTGTGCAAAGTTATGCAGACCATCACATTCTTTCATGGCACAGTGAACAACGGGCGCTACCCAAAGATTGAGCAATTGCATACCTGAAGTCCAACAACTGAACACGTTGTTTTAGCAACACAATTCTACGGCTCAAACAGCCAGCAACTGCTTTGGAACTTACATACGAATTGTGAAAAGAGAGTGAAGGATGAAATTCCACAACAAACGTTACAATACGTGTTGGACGACATGGAATGTCGTATTTAATTATGTGAATCGCATAATCGAGTGCACTTGCAACAACTTTTGTAACTTAGTCGGTTTCTCTTAAGGGTGCTCTACTTTTGAACACACTGTCCTATAATGACTAAGCTGAAAATTGTAAGGACGCGAAGACGTATGTGTCGTCGCTGTGAGACAAACCGCGCTACCTGTAATTGCTGAAAGACGCGTGTCATTTCCTGTGACATAATTGCGTCTGCAGATACATCGAACGACGGCGTGTGTTATAAATGAGAGAAAATTGCGCACTATTAAAATCAAGGACAGCCAGTCTTGCCATGCGATACTATCCTGGTGGGAAACCCCGAAGCTTTTCCTGTCTCCTTTGTCATTCTAAGCCCGTGGCTCCGTCATAAGCTAAGGCCATTAGCAGTTTGTACACTAAGCACAAATTTTAGTACTATGTTAACATTTACTGTAAGTAAATAAAAGTAGAGATGTTGGATTACTTAAGAAGACATCAGTGGCATCGACAATAGCGCAAATGTATAAAACTTGATGGTAGCTCCTGAATCTACAATCTGCAAATTACGAAAGGGAAGAAAAAAGATTCCTACTTAGCGTATCTTCTACACCGAAGTCACCAAAACGAAGCTCAATATAGGACTGGACAAGGACTCGATGTCTTTTGCCGAATGTCTGCCACCTTACATAATTCAGTAATCCTGTTGATCACCGCAGCGACGCAAACAAGACTTCGACGAATTGCGATGCCAACAAATATTGTTAAAGACTTGCCGTACAAACTATGAAGTACAATGAGAGACACACACGGGGGATCGGTTTCCATTACGAAACATCTCCTCTATCAGTTATGCAATCGCGTGAGACGCATTGATCAATGCAGCCAGTTCGTAGTTAGTTGGTATTCTCACTTGATTCCAGACGTGGAACGGGTCATTTCGAATGCCATGCAGAGCACAGAATGCAGCCAATGGCAGATGGTGGCTATCATAAGTTGTAGAGGCTACCAGTCTTACATGTGAGATGAAAGCAAAACTCACCATTTTCAGCATAGTCGACAGGACCGATTGCGGACTTCTGGTACAGAGACGAGTGGAGGGTCTGAATCAGAGGCTAAGACGGTTCTGCGACCGTGCAGGCTGCAGATTCCTTGACTTGCACCATAGGTTGGTGTGGTTTCGGGTTCCACTAAATAGGTCAGCAGAATATTACACGAAGGAGGTTGCTACACGGATAGCAGGGGCAGTGTGGCGTGGACTGGCCGGATTTTAAGCTATAGGGTCTCGGGGAAACATAATAAGGGTTTCAGTCTCAAAGGGTGCAGGTCGAACACAAGAAGAATGCAGATCTAGGAACCATCGGTATAACAGCTGTAAATCGTTGTAGCTGTGATGGGAAATTACCAGATCTCCAAGAGCTAATAGAAAGCACTGATGCTCAAATCGCTATAGACACTGAAAGCTGGCTAAAGCCGGGGATAAGTTCAGCCGAAATTTTTGCGAAGTACCTAACGGTGTTCAGAAATGATAGGCTAAATACAATTGGCGGTGGCGTGTTTATCGCTGTTAGAAGTATTTTATCTTGTAGCGAAATTGAAGTAGATAGTTTCTGTGAGTTAGTGTGAATAGAGATCACCCTTGGCAACCGGAATAAAATAATAATTGGATACTTTTACCGACATCCCAACTCCAATGATACAATTGCTGAAAGGTTCAAAGAAAACTTGAGTTTAATTTCAACTACATACTCTATTCATACAATTATAGTTGGTGGTGACTTCAATTTACTCTCCATATGTTGGCGAAAATATATGTTTAAAGCCGGAGCCACGCATAAAGCATCACCCGAAATTTTGCTAAACACACTCTCTCAAAATTATTTCGAGAATTAGTCCATGAACCCACTCGAATAGAAAACGGTTGTGAAAACACACTTGACCTCATAGCAACAAATAATCCTGAACTAATAACGAGCATAGAAACTGATAAAGGGTAGGTGAACATATGGTTGTCGTAGCGAGACTGACTACCGTAACTCCCAAACCCTCCAAAAATAAAATAAAAATATACTAATTGAAAAATTCGATTGACGCCTTCCTTAGAGGCAGTCTTCTCTCCTTCCAAATTAACAATATAAGTGTAGACCAGATGTGACTTGACTTCAAAGAAATAGTATGGAGAGCAATTGAGAGGTTTATGCGAAATAAATTGACAAACGTCAGAGCTGATCCCCCTTGGTACACAAAACAGGTCAGAACACTGCAGAAACAACGAAAGGAGCATGTCAAATTTAAACGAACGCAAAATCCTCCAGATTGGCGATCTGTTACAGAAGCTCGAAATCGAGGAAATCAACGCGTGATGCTTACAATGGTTTTCACAACGAAACTTTGTCCCGAAAGCTGGTAGAAAATCCAAAGATATCCTGGAGGTACCGTATGTAAAATGCGCTAGCGGTAAGACATAATCAATGCGTTCTCTGCGCGATAACAGTGGAGATACTAACTACGACAGTGCTGCTAAAGCAAAGTTACTAAACACAGCCTTCCGAAATTCCTTCCCCAAAGAAGAAGAAAATATCCCAGAATTCGAATCAAGAACAAGTATTTACAATACTTTTTATAAACAACATTTTTCAATTTGTTATCCGGGGTATATGCAAACAAATTTTTAGAATTTCCTATGCGAGAGCAAGCAAGCTACGTATAGTTGACGGGCAGAGAAGCAGGAGTCTTTGAGGTTGAAGACGCAGTATTTTAAAGATTACCCTTGCGCTTAGTTAATTATAAAACTGTAGGCTACTTTGATTTTCAATTCCAGTCTTTTAAATTAGAATGGCAGTTCATTAGAGATTAATGGTATTCTGAGAATAAATAGTGTGTGCCGTTTGTACGGTCCAATCAAAAGTTCGGCTTCGATGACGTTATTCGATCATCCTTATTCCACTAGATAGTTTTGGTGAAGTCTGGTCCCTTCAACCCCCACAAACCAACCAACCAGTTTTAGTGAGTTGAGATTTCATTTTCAGCGGCCGCTTTGTTGCTGAAATCGCTGTTGAGTTTAATGAGACCGGTCGTCTAGTCAGTAGGGTATGTGCTTTCGCTTGTTCGTAAAAGCTGTTTGAGCGAAGTGTGCTGATGTTTCGTCTTTCAATAGTTGAACTCTCATATTTTTTGTTATTTGCAGTATTTGTATGTTTGGCCAGAGTTGTGATTTTTTTAAATCATGCATAGATCTCGTCTATTGGTGTTGACTTGGGGATAACAGGAAGTGTTTGTCGAAAATCTCCTGACGGTACGAGTAGAGCTTTTCCCATCACTTTAGAGTTTCCATGCAAGTCTTGTGATATTACGTCCATGGCTTCGAGTGATTCTTTGTGCCATTGTGTATTCGTCCCAAAAGATAATTTTAGCTTGCTTTAGACGTTCACCCCGTCCAGATGCTCTTGAGATTATAAGTACCGGAAATTCTTCCTCTGCTATATTCGATGGTAGTTGTAGGGCGGAATGGGCAGTTCGTCCTCCTTCCACAAGTGTGGCTGCAATGCTGGCTGATACCAACGCAAGTGCCAATCGTTGTTTATCAAGTATTTCCACCAGCAATAGATTTATTAGAAACGTTTTCCCGGTGCTGCCTGGTGCTCCAAGTGAAGAATTCCGCGATTGCTGTTGTCGATCCGGTCTTTGATAACATTGTAAATTTCCTTTTGATTGTCATTGAGGAGTGGTTTGTTGTGAGCAGTATATTGAAATAGTTCGTTGATGTTGTAGCTTTTTTCTTCGTAATTTCGAAGCTTAGCACAGTAATAGCATCCCTAGTTGTACAAAGATTGGTTGCTTATGTCTAAACATTTATCTTCTAGGCGAATGAGTGTTTCACTGAAGATGTCGTCGTTGAATTCGATGGTCAGTTCAGGATGAGTTTGTCGGATTTGGTACAGTATATCATCACTCACGCGCTCTTTGAAGGAGTCCCATATCAGTTATGGATTCTGTGGGTTACATGTTGTTAGAATTATGGCGAGTAAGTCTGTCATTTGTTCAGCTGAGGCTGTGAGTGAGGCGTCTTGTAGTGTTAATTCCCAGTGGTTGTCGTTTTCCAGTAGTCCTAAGGACTGGCATGCTTCCCTCTACGTCTGGTATAGATAACCGACACCAGTCTTGAGATCTGTGAAACTTGTCGGTCCCCGTATTTCGAGAAGCAACGTCCGAAGACAGAAATATTCGGCGTTGTTCGGATGTACGGTGTATAATCGGCCTAGTGCGCCAGTTTTCATAATTCCTGGATGATCTTCCATAGGAATTCCTTGTTTTCGTCGTTGAAAGATGTTTCTTGTTGTGTTCCACGTACAATAGGTAGGGACATCGACATATAGTATTGTTTTCCCGAATGGATCCTTTTGGCACAGCTGGTAAAAAACTGTTAATGTTGTGTTCTGAGGTGGTTCGCTTGGAATTTTTCGGGCGGTGTCTTTTGTGAAGTAAATTCTTTGTCCATTCTCAAAATGTACTGCTAGATGTAGCACATTTGGTTCGCGCTCGTGCATGGGAAAACTGAAAATCCGTCACGCTGCTTCGTTACTGTTTATGTATCTTTCCAGTTTGTACATGAGGATCACGCCGTTTCTGTTTTGTTGTTCACTATCTTTGGCTATTTGAAATACTGCCATGTCACTGCCTTTGTTCACATACTTGCAGACATGTCTGATGGCATTTACTGAACTGCAGTATTCTACGTTTACGTGTGTTTGAAATATTTTGGAAAGTAGTGTGTTAATGGTATTATCCATTGATTATCTGCCTCGTATTCGAATTTTTGCTGTGAAGCCATTGTTTTTGGGTGAACGTCTTCTGTATTTGGGATGGCCATCAATTCCGGTTTGTGTATCGTCCTAGTATGGTTTTGGGTATTTTTTTGTGCATTTTCCATCACTCATACATGGTGAATTGGGGTTTAACGGCCCTCAAAGTCCGTGAATCATGTTTTACACTACTATGTCGTACAGCTCCGGATTTTTTTGTGGATTGGGAAACGCAGCTTGGATGATTCTGTCTATACCCGTGGCATGAATCTTGGGTGTATTCGTGCATGTATCTCGGACTTCCTATGTATGACGAGGGTAAGATTACCATTGTTCCAATGTCGTCAATGTTTCCGACATTTATGATTGCGTCTCATAAGTGGATGCATTCTCCTGTGCGTAGTTTCTTCTGATTCAGTCTTACGTAAAGCATCCATTCCGCTTCTGTTTTTCCACACATATCTACCAGGAATTGTTGGAATAAACGGCGAGTGTTGAGAATGTGATTGTATGTATCATTAAGCGGTAAGCGTCGAACTCCTTGGAAGTCACTTCTTTGTTTCTACGCCTGTTTCAGGTTGGATTTGTTTCACATTAAAATCATATCTCCGTCCTCTCCGTGCAGAAATATTAACGGATATTGGAGGGTATCATATGAACGGTGCATGTCTGCAATGCGTTGTACTCCTTTTCTTCGTTGTTCTACAATTATGTTACGGGTTGTGTTCTAGTTGCCCATAATTACGATGGCGACTTCGTCTATGACGTTTATGTTCTCCCTGTGGTCGTTTGTCGGCTCGAATTAATAGCTTTATAGTCATCAGAAATCATTCGGACTAGTGCTGTTTTGAATATGTGAATCATTTGATTGTGTTCGTGGAATACCCTCTATGCATCTTGAACTACTTCTCGTCTCAATACACTGATATTTGTGCATCGTTGATCGGTTTCGGTTTCTTCACTTCCGATGAATATTCATCGTGAAATTTATAGTATTCGTTAGGTAGTGGTACTAATGATCAGATGTTGTAATCTATTTGTCCTTCGGTGGAAAAAACATAATTGATTTCATCTCTGTTAGTGTTGATCGAAGTGACTGCAGAATAAGTCATTTTGAAGTAGGCGTTGTACGCCTTTATATTTCGAAGAAAGTTTTTTGATTCTGGAGTTTCCCCAATCAAGTAATTTAAAAATCCCTGCGGAGGTGCTTCCAGTGATGGTAATCGGATTTTCCCATTCATGCAACATAAGCCTGGTAATTCTCTACTGCATTTTTTCGCGTCGCGGAATTGCCATTTCCAATTACGACGTGTTTGTGTTTGTTACGTTCTTTCGTTAGGGTCGTAGTGGAATGCTTCATTTGTTAGGCTGAACAAGTTTACTTGTCCTCAACCGCGTTTCTCGTAGTGTGGTATTTTCATGACTGGCTTGAGTTCGCAGTCTTTTATTATAAGACTGTGCCGCAATTCTTGATTCTTCAATCCGTTCACTTAGTTGTTCTTCGGTTTCTCTGCATCTCACGGTGCTCATTCTTGTTCGTTGGTAACTTAAAAGTGCTTCACGCTCTTCGTCTGTTTCGCTTTTCGCCGTTCTTTTTTTCGCCATTTTGCTTCAGAACTAGAAAAATCTCCTCTTCTTTTATGTCTGGGCAATATCTAAAATATAAATCAAATCAACCCTTTACTAACAAACGCACTAAGTACACTTTATATACTTCAGTGTTTGTTTTTATTCGCTCACTGCACTGCTTTTTCGGTTCCTCGCTTTGTCACAGATAAGAAACTTTCGAACCCACGACGGGTCTTTGTTTATATACGCCTGTTAATGGGTAGCCCCACTAGCCCCACCAGTAGCGAATTCCAGGCCCACAATGTTGCAGAACATTTCACATTATTCAAGAATGTTTTGGAACGTTCCACAATGATCTGGAATGTTCCGGGATGTTCCAGAACGTTCTTGAATGTTCTAGAGGGCGAAACTTCCCAGCTCTGTCTTCAAAAGCACGCCCTTCAAAAACGGGAACCTTCTTCATGGATGGGGTATAGAGGGCAACCACACCATATGACTCCCTTGATCGTACCACGACTAGTTTATGAGTTTTAGCGTCACGCACACTGTACACTTACTTTTATAACATATAAATTGATTTCCACATTTCCAGAAGGCTTTTGACACTGCACTTCACAAGCGGCTTGTAGTCAAATTGGGCGCGTATGAAATATCGTCTCAGTTATGCGACTGGATTCATGATTTCCTGTCAGACAAGTCACAGTTCGTACTAACTGATGGAAAGTAATCGAGTAAAACAGAAGTGAATTCTGGCGTTCTCCGAGGTTGTGTTACATGCCCTCTGCTGTTCCTCATCTGAATAAACGATTTAGCAGACAATCTAAGCAGCCGTCTGATGTTGTTTTCAGATGATGCTGTCGTGTATCGTCTCGAAATGTAAAAATCAAAACAATTTGAAAAACAGATTTAGGAAAGATATCTGTAACGTGCGAAAATTGGCGATTGACCATAAGTAATGAAAAGTGAGAAGTCATCCACAGAGTGCTAAAAGGAATCCGTTAAATTTCGATTACACAATAAATCAATCAAATCTAAAGGCCGTAAATTTGGCTAAATACCTAGGAATTCCATTTACAAAAAACTTAAATTGGAAAAATGTACAGAACATGTTGTTTAGAAGACAGACCAAAGACTGCGTTTTATTGGCAGAACACTTAGAAAATGTTACAGATCCTACTAAAGAGACTGCCTACACTTCGTTTATCCGTCGTCCTTTGGAGTACCTGATAGGTTTAACGGAGTAAATCGAGAAATTTCAAGGAAGAGCAGCACGTTTTGTATTATAGAAAAATAGGGGACAGAGTGTCACGGACATGATACAGGATTTGGAGTGGACATCATTAAAATAAAGGCGTTTCTCGTTGCGCCGGGTTCTTTTCACGAAATTTCCATCATCAATTTTATGATCTGAATGCGTAAATATTTTGTTGGCGCTGACCTACATAGGGAGAACCGATCATAATAATAAAATAAAGAAAATCAGAGCTGACCCAGAAAACTATAGCCGTTCGTTTCTTTCGCGCGCTTTTCGAGCCTGGTTGGAGAAATAGAGAATTATTGTGAAGGTGTTTCGATGAACCCTCTGCCAGGCACCTAAGTGTGTTTTGCAGCGTATCCGTGTTGTAGATACGCTCATAAGTCTTCAGTATACCTTATCATTTCTTGTCTACATGTGAGGTTCTAGATCCAGCAACAAGGACAAAGAGTTCAGTAACAGGATTTTGTGTTACTGTGAAGCTAGAGGCAATTAAGAAGACGTTCGTCACACCTACGGCATCAGTTTCCCAATAGGGAACACCACTGTATCTTTGCTACCCTTCATAAACAAATTCGAAGAACAGTGAGTCTTCATCATGAACATGACAATGACGCAAGAACGGAGAGGTTTTGAGGTTTCCGTAAAAGAGAGGTTTCTTCACGTCCCTGCAGTCAGAACGGCTGCAGTAGCAGATTTGAAGTGTGAAGAGCCGCTGCATGTTAGTTTGGCAGATGGATCCATTTTCAATACATTTGTTCTTGACAGTTTTCTCCAAACGTGTCACAAGAAGTCATATAATTTCTTACTAGATTGGTATTATTTGTTTACTCCCACCAATAGGTCATGTTCTATCCTGTGTTATTTACGTTTCAGTAGAAAGTTAGCTTTGTTCGGATGATCCTGTAACTATCCAGTTTTGTTATTAGCCAGCCCTCAGTAGCAAGCATTGAGCCTCACTGCGTTTCAGAAATGCTTCAAACCAGGCCATTTTTTTGTTAATCTTTATGCTCACACTACACTCATTTCATAGATAATATACGTAATTGTTTGTTTACTACATATTTGTTTTTATTTATCTCGTTATAATAATTCAGTGCAGTCTCCTACATCTCAAGTCCTAAGATTTAATGTTTGGAAAGGTTTACTGTTCCATCCCCGTTCGTTTGTTCGCGTAAGCCGCCTAAATTACTTCATCTCTGTCACTAAGTTCTAGTCCGATGAGGTCACATCGGAACTGTAGGGACTGCGAGGTAGTGCTTCCCACGCGCATCAGTACAGTTTTACCGTTACGACATTTGCGATGTGCAGCGTGCGTTCTCATGGGGAAAGAAAGGCCCAGGCTACAGCGTCTGAAGTGGTGTTTTGTGCATTTTCTAGCCGCTTTAGTCACGTTATTAAGCTGTCATGACACTTGTTCCAAAGTCATTCCAGGCGACTCTTAGGTAACGATAAGCAAATTTTATCACTGACCATTGTACAGTGATTTTAAAACCAGATGAAAGTCTCTAACCCATTTTTTTACCAGAATTGACAATTCAATGTAAGAATGCCGCAAATATTGGTTTTAGCGGTGCTTACAACGTCCAACGGTTTTAGCTACTGCTCAGTAATCGTCAATTTGTTTTGCTGTACTGTAACACTGTCTCTTCCCACGTAAAGGACACACGCCCCCCAACAAACTTCCACACTACATGCATTCCTACGTAACTGCAAGAAATGTTTAGTTTGCTGATCTCTGCAAAGTTCCACGTTCTGTAGGGCTGTCTTTCCCAGATGCTGTCAAAAGCCTCCTTTGTGTTATTTA
The DNA here is from genome assembly GCF_021461385.2 of Schistocerca piceifrons. Lineage (NCBI taxonomy): Eukaryota > Metazoa > Arthropoda > Insecta > Orthoptera > Acrididae > Schistocerca > Schistocerca piceifrons. Next base: position 658,454,090 of record NC_060139.1, read on the forward strand.
CACTAAGATGACCAAAGTCATGGGACAGCGACATGCACATGAACATGTGGCGGAATTATCACGCACGCAAGATACAAAACGGCAATGAATTGGTGGAGCTGTGTTTCGTACTCGGGTGGTTCACATGAAAATATTTCCGACATGATTATGGCTGCACGACGGGAATTAACAGACTTTGAACGCGGAATGTTAGGTGAAGCCAGACGCAAGGGACATTTAATTTCGGAAATCGTTAGGGAAGTCAGTATTCTGAGATCCACAGAGTCAATAATGTCTCGAGTATACTACATTTCAGGCATTACCTACACCACGGACGAGCGAGAGTTGCGGCGTTTTCGTAGAGCTGTCGGTGCTAACAGACACGCAAAACTGCGTGAAATAACCGCAGAAATCAATGGGGGACATACGACGAACGTCTCCGTTAGGCCATTGCTGCGAAATTTGGTGTTAATGGACTATAGTAGCAGACGGCAGCAGATGGCCTTGTTAACAGCACGACGTCGCCCGCAGCCCCTCTTTTCGGCTCGTGACCATATCGGTTGGACTGGAAAACAGTGCCCTGGTCAGATGAGTCCCGATTTCAGTTGGTAAGAGCTGATGGCAGGGTTCGAGTGCGGCGCAGACCCCACGAAGCCATGGACCCAAGTTGTCAACAGCGCTTTGTGCAAACTGGTGATTGCTCCATAATGCTGTTAACTGTGATTATATGAAGTGAACTGGTTCCTCTGGACCAACTGAACAGATTACTGACTGAAAATGGTTATGTTCCGCTATTTTCAGACCATTTGCAGTCATTCATGGACTTCATGCTCCCAAACAACGAAGTCGTGTCACTGGGCCACAATTGTTCACTATTGTTGCTATTCTGGACAATTCGGGAGAACGATTTGGCCACTCACATCACCCGATATGAATTCCATCGAACATTTATGGGGCATAATCGAGAGAGGACTTCCAACGACTTGTTGAGTCCATGCCATGTCGAGTTCCTGCACTAAAACGAGGTCCGCCACGGTATTAGAATGTATTCCATGCCTTTTGTCACCTCAGGGTATTTCCTACATTTGAGACGAAAACATACGCTGACTCACGTGTAGGCCCTCTTGTCGCTACAACCAGCTGAAGAAGCTGTGTTACGGTCAACAGCTGACTCACTGTAAGTCCTATTTAAATCATTGTTATTCTGTCGGTTCTCTTTTTCAGGTGAACTTTCGATTAATATACTTCTGATCTTGAGTAGTTTCCGCATCCGAGATCTATCCAGAATCCACTACAATTCCACATTTGTTTAAAACAGAGGACGCTATGGGTCAAAAGAAATACTCGATTCCTCCTGAGGCGTTGATATTTATCCAGTTCTTAGGGTAACCAATATGTACGTCATTTATTAAATGACCATCGTACCTTATGTTACAATCTAATGCGGTGTGAAACTAGAACAGGTAGCCTTATTAAGCTACGTCTATTGTGAAGACGGAGAGCAATCCAAACTAAAAAAAAAAAAAGAGAGAAAGAAAATACTTCGTATTTGTTTGCAAAGTTCTGCAGGTAGCAGGTACAAAATATGAGAAGCAAAAGGTTATGTTATGGAAGCAGTGGCTGAGAAGGAAGCTCGACAAGGTTGTAGCCCATCCCCGATATTTTTCCGTCTCTACATCGAGCAAGCAGTAAAGGAAAGAAAAGAAAAACTTGGACAGGGAAATAAAAATTCAAGAAGAAGAAACAAAAACTTTGATATTTGCCGATGACATTGTAATTCTGTCAGAGACTGCGAAGGACTCGGAAGACCAGTCGAATAGCATGGACAGTATCTTGAAAAGAGGATATAAGACGAACATCAACGAAAGCAAAACAATAATGGAAAATAGTCGATCTAAATCACGCGATGATAAGAGAATTAGGTTAGGAAATGAGACATTAAAAGTGGTAGTTGAGGTTTACTATTTGGATAGTAAAGTAACTCATGAGGCCGAAGTAAAGAGCGTACGAAATGTTGACTGGCAATGGCAGAAAAGTGCTTCTGAAGAAGAGAAATTTGTTAAAATCGATTATAAATGTGTCAGGAAGTCTATTCTGAAAGTATTTGCCTGAAGTGCAGGCTTATATGGAAATGAAACGTGGACGATAAACAGTTCAGACAAGAAGAGAATAGAAAGTTTTGAAATGCAGTGCTACGGGATAATATTGGAGACTAGTTGGGTACATCGTGTAACTAATGAGGAAGTACTGAGTATAGTTGGAGAGGCCGTGACGAGGTCCGGTGTGCCGGCCATCCTGTGGATGGTTTTTAAGGCAGTTTTCCATCTGCCTCGGCGAATGCGGGCTGGTTCCCCTTATTCCGCCTCAGTTACACTATGACGGCGATTGCTGTGCAAACACTGTCTCCACGTACGCGTACACCATGATTACTCTACCATGCAAACATTGGGGCTATACTCGTCTGGAATGAGACGTCACTGGGGCTATACTCGTCTGGAATGAGACGTCACTGGGGGTTCTACTGGGGGCCGAACCGCACAAACCCCTGGGTTTGGTGTGGGGTGGCGGTGGAGCGAGTAGACTGCTGTATCCTGTTGCGGAGTTGTGTAGGGTAGACTGGGTACGGTTGTGCCAGGGTACGGTTGTGACAGTCGCCATATTAGCCAAACAAAAAAGAAGAACGTGGAGAGTGGGAGGGAGACAAAAGCGGCGTGCCTGTCTGGACTTGCGTCACAGTATTGCGTCAGCCGTCGCGCGACAATAACGCTAGCAGCGGTCTACATTACTTTTCAACAGTCAAAAATAAGTTTCTTGATTCCATTTCTGTTAATGATTGTTGCTATATGTGTACTGATAAAGTAATGAGAGTTTCTTCTCGTTAAACGTTAAACATTAGTAGTTTAATATCAGTGATTACTTCGCACATAGAAAATTTTGTATTGTCATTGCGATGTTTTTCTCGTGGAGGAGTGCGTTGGGTACGGTTGTGACATGTTTTAAGCGTACGGTTGTGACATATTTTCTGGGTACAGTTGTGACACGAAGATAATTATTTTTTTCTAGATGCCCAGAAAGAGGTTGAGGAAGACTGACAGAGGGCAGTGTGGCATTGCTAAATATGAAGACGCTTATAAAGAAGTGAAAAACGGGAGTTCTGTACGGAGAGCCGCGGAAATGCACGAAGTTAATCGCATGTCTTTGCTACGATACATTCGTAAACGCGATGGAGTCACTGCAGGCCAGAATGAAGACAACGTCAGCATGGGATATGTCGCACATAATAAAGTGTTCTCTGAGGAGCAGGAACAGCAGCTGGCACTTTATGTAACACGATGCGCAGAAATATATTTTGGCCTTTCTCCGAAAGAGGTGCGAAAGCTAGCTTTCGAACTTAGTACTAAATACAATCTGAAGCGACCTGCTACTTGGCTCGAGAATGAGATGGCTGGCGAGGAATGGTTTCGTTCATTCATGAACAGAAATCCTCCACTCTCTGTTCGCGTAGCTCATGCAACTAGCCTTTCAAGAGCAACGAGCTTTAATAAAACAAATGTAAAAGCTTTTTATGACAATTTGCAAACTGTTATGGACAGACAGAAATATGAACCACAGGTTATATACAATATTGACGAAACAGGCGTCACTACTGTCCAAAAACCTGACAAGGTAGTAGCAAGACGTGGGGTACGCAAGTGGGAGCTCTTACTTCAGCTGAACGAGGCACATTAGTCAGTTGCTTTTGCAGTAAATGCCTTGGGGAATACTATGCCTCCTCTATTTATATTTCCACGGGTTCGTTATCGTGATCATTTTGTTAGGGATGGGCCTGTAGGATCAATTGGGACTGCAAATCCTTCAGGAAGGATACAAGATGAATCGTTCTTAATATTTCTCCAACATTTTAAGAAATTCTCTAAAAACGCATAAAGTGTTGCTATTGCTGGATAACCGTTCCTCACACATCCACATCAACACACTGGATTTTTGTAAAGAAAATGGAATCACATTGCTTTCATTTCCTCCACACTGTTCGCACAAACGTCAACCCTTGGATAGATCTGTGTTCGGACCCTTCAAGAAAGCTATAAATACTGCTTGTGATGGCTGGATGCGGAGTCACCCTGGAAAAACAATGAAAATCTACGATATACCAGGTATTATCAAAACTGCTATGCCTCTGGCTCTCACACAATCGAACATTCAGGCTGGTTTTTGCTAAACTGGTATTCACCCCTATAATCGTAATGTATTTCAAGAAACTGACTTTGCATCTTCCTTTGTTACGGACAGAGCAAACCCTGACACAGAAAAGAACGCTTGTGCAACACCATCTATTGAAATGCACTCACTGAACCCTGAGACTGGGAAAAACAATGCTGGAGTTAACAATGAAATACCACAGTTTTTAACACAAGAATTTGGCTTTTCACCATCGTCTGAAATAGAAAGACCTGACTCTGGAGAGAACAATCCTGAACGCAATGATGAATTGGAGCCACTTTCAGCTTCTTTATTATGCGAATCTTCAATCCCAAGTTCAAGTAGTATTGAGCTAACTGCGTCATTCTCAGCCACTCCACCTGTTTTCTCGCCTGAAATTGTTCGGCCTTTTCCTAAGGCTCCGCAAAGAAAAACAAGAGGTTCCAGAAATAAAAAGTCAACCATTTATACAGACACGCCTAAAAAAGAGGCAGTTAGGCAAGAATATGACGAAAAAGAAAAACGATTGAAGACTCAGCAGGTAAAGAAACATCTTACTGAATCAAGAGGAATAAATAAAGGAAAAGGAAAAAAACAAAGCAAAGAAAAGGAATATACCACCATCGTCATCGGATGAAGAAGATTATTTCTGTCTGGTTTGCTTAGGCCCATATTCAAAAAGTAGGCCTGGCGAAAAATGGATAAAATGTCAAGGAAAATGTGGGCTCTGGTCCCACTTGGAGTGCGCAGGTGGCAGTCGGTTTTACATTTGTCATAATTGTGATGAGTCAGACTAGATCTCAGTATCGTACATTTGCACTTTTAGAACTAAGAATCAACCTTATATTTCTACTTTTCTTTGTTTTTTTGTGATCATATTTACACAAAAGCTTAGATTTTCCTTGAATAAGACATTTTAAGATTTTTGTTTCACTGGTTTTTATAATGCCTATTTATTTATATGTTTTGTATTTCAACACGCTTATTACATTGTATAGTTTGATATTTTAGTTAAATTCTTTTGCTGATTGTAATATGATGACTGTTATAATAACAGCTACAGATGCTAGAGTTCCTTATTAATTACAAGCTATTAAAGTGTTCCAAGATTATATTTCTTTTGTTGCATGAAAGTCAAATGTTTACAGAAGAAGATTATGTTGCTATTATGTTAGATATTAGTTGCAATAAAACTGATTTTATATTATTTTGATGCAATATTTAACGTGTCACTACCGACCCCAGGTACTGTCACAACCGCCCCTGGGGTGTGGTCGGTTGTGACATTTTTCATTTTTTTTCTAATTTGCTCATATGAGATAACCATTGTAACTAGCGACAAAATTTTAATATTTTCATTTAGACAAATGTACACTGTAGTATAAAAAACATTTTTACTCCATCTAACTCGCATAGTAACAACAATATAGGGAATCAAATGAAAATTGTCACAACCAAACCCAGTCTACCCTACCACTGAGGGCTACGGCGGGGACGAAGCCTCTCCGTCGTTTCTAGGTCCCCAGTTCAATACATACATACATACATACAACACAGGATCACAGCTCCTTTTTAAACATCAATTTGCGTCCTTTGGTAAGACGAGTAGAGGTAATGACCCGAGCTCCCTTTTCATACTGTTTCAATACACAAAGCAACTAAATCTCTGGAACCGCGCGACCGCTACGGTCGCAGGTTCGAATCCTGCCTCGGGCATGGATGTGTGTGATGTCCTTAGGTTAGTTAGGTTTAAGTAGTTCTAAGTTCTAGGGGACTGATGACCTCAGAAGCTAAGTCCCATAGTGCTCAGAACCATTTGAACCAACCAACTAAATCTACCACTGACACGTCTACATTTAAATACTTAATAACAAAAGGAAAACATGTATTGGCAATTAATAACCATACTTTTTGCATCTTCTCTTAAATACTAAGTCTTCCGCGACGAAGTCCTTGGATCAAAAAAGTGGTTAGCACACTGGATACGCGTTCGGGAGGCCGACTGTTAAGACCCGCGTCCAGCCATCCTGATTAAGGTTTTCCGTGATTTACCTAAATCGATTCAGGCAAATGCAGGGATGCTTCCTTTAAAAGGGCACGGCCGACTTCCTCTCCAAGCCTTCCCTAATCCGATGGGACCGATCACCTCGCTGTTTGGTCCCCTCCCCTAAATCAACCACCTTAAACTCGCATGTCGAATTTGGATAAAATCTCCCGCTTTCAATGACTACCTCCAGCATCGTCTGTTTGTTTCTTATGCTACATTGTTATTTCAGTTCCCCACGAAGGGGTGGAGTGCCAGCAGATACTGCCAATTTTCATATTTAAAAGGTGCTTTAACATACATAAAAATACATAATAGTAAATGATGTTTTTTAAAAACACGTTGATGAACAATATTAATAATTTAAAACATTTTCTGGTGCTTTTGTATTACAGTTAAAATATACTGATCAGCCAGAACATAATGACCACTGACCTACTATCGATATAAAACGTCCAGGCGGTAGCAGTGTCACCTGGCGAGGAATGGCTGCCAGTCAGACACGCTCACTCTGTATGTAGTGTTAGCGAGCGTGCTGTCTGTGTTTAGTATGGGGAAGCGGCGCGACCTAGCTGAGACTGACCGAGGGCAGATTGTGATGGTCCGGGGGACGCACGAACATTTCGGAAACTGCACGACTTGTCGCGTGTTCGACAAGTTGCGAGAGCAAGGTGAAACAACGTCCAGACGTCATGAGGTTGCGCGACTACGCCTGATTACAGATGTCAGACGTCGTATGCTGGACAGACCGGTAAAACAGGACAGGCGGCGAATGTACCGAGCACTCCTAACGAAGGGCGTCCATAGCCGACGACCCATGCATGTGCCAATGTTAACACCACAAATTCGGCAACTAAGAATGAAATGGGTACATGGCCATTGGCACTGGACGTTGCCGCAGTGGCAGAGCGTTGCATGGTCTGATGAATCCTGATACTTTCTTCATTATCAGTCCCGCTTCCGACCATCCTGATTTACGTTTTCCGTGATTTCCCTAAATCGATCCAGGCAAATGCCGGGATGGTTCCTTTGAAAAGGGCATGGCCGACTTCCTTCCCTGTCCTTCCCTAATCCGATGAGACCGATGCCCTCGTAGTTTGGTCTCTTCCCCCAAACAACCGAACCCAACCTTCTTCATTATGCTGAAGGGATGGCGGGAATCAGTCGTCTTCCAGGAGAAGAAATCCTTGAACCCTCTACTTCGGGACGAAAACAAACTGGCGGCGGCTTCATTATGCTCTGAGGAACAATCACGTTGGCATCCACGGATCCAATGGAGCTTGTGTTAGGCACCTTGACAGTCAAGGAGTATCGTGCACTGGCTGCTGAACAAGTACGTCCCTTCATGACGATCCCGATTCCTGACGCCAGTGGCATTTTGCAACATGATAATGCGCCATGTCAAAAGACCAGAAGTGCGATGGAATGGTTCGCGGAACACGTGAAGAATTCCAGTTGATGTGTGGGCCCCCCAACTCGCCACATCTGAACCCGATCGAACACATCTGAGATGTGACTGAACGTGACGTCAGAGCTCCTCGCACCCCTCCATGGAATTTACGGGAATTAAATGACGTGTGTGCAGATATGGTGCCAACTACCTCCAGCGACCTACCGAGGCCCCTCATTGCTTCCATGCCACGACGCATCGCCGCTGTTATCCGTGCCAAAGTTGGACATACCGGCTATTAGGTAGGTGGTCATATTGTTCTGGCGTATCAGTGATGATTAAGTGCGGCTGTGGGGTAATGGCGATGCTGGTGATGATGGTCGGTTGGTTGGTTGGTTTGTTTTGGGGAAGCAGACCAGACAGCGTGGTCATCGGTCTCATCGGATTAGGGAAGGAAGTCGGCCGTGCCCTTTCAGAGGAACCATCCCGGCATTTGCCTGAAGTGATTTAGGGAAATCACGGAAAACCTAAATCAGGATGGCCGGACGCGGGATTGAACCGTCGTCCTCCCGAATGCGAGTCCAGTGTCTAACCACTGCGCCACCTCGCTCGGTGGTGATGATGGAATATGATCATTGACATGATGACAGTGGAATGCTGAGTGTGACAATGAGATCCTGTGGAATTGCAGGTGGCGACTAAAAGTCAGTGTGGTAGACGAAGGGGGGCAGAGGGAAGTGGAAGAATGTTACAAGCTAGAGCTTTGTTCAAATGGTTCAAATGGCTCTGAGCACTATGGGACTCAACTGCTGAGGTCATTAGTCCCCTAGAACTTAGAACTAGTTAAACCTAACTAACCTAAGGACATCACAAACATCCACGCCCGAGGCAGGATTCGAACCTGCGACCGTAGCGGTCTTGCGGTTCCAGACTGCAGCGCCTTTAACCGCACGGCCACTTCGGCCGGCTCTAGAGCTTTGTAACTAGAGTTGGGAAGAAGGGCATATCTCGTTCATCTCAAGACGAATTCCATCGTTAAGAAATGGGAATTGGTTGAAATTCCGGATGAGAGAATGGATAAGACAACACTGTGCATGGAAAGTGGGCTACGGATATAGTAGCTAAGCTGTGTACCTAGACTGGTGATTATTGGATAGGACTGGCTTCTGCGATTAATGTATTGCGAAAAAAGGTGGTCTAGACCTGGACTGATGATTATTGGTTGGGATATTAAGTGCTGGGTTTGGGTTATGTGATTAATGTATTGGGACTGAAGGAGCTCTAGGCCTGGATTAGTGATTAGTGCTTGGCATATTTGGTGCTGGCATTGGGTTCTGCGATTAATATATGAAGACCAAAGATATTACAGGAAGAGAAGAAGTCGTGAGAAAGTGGATGAGGTTTCATAGGATGCGAGTCGGGAAAGGTAGGCAGATATGGGAGGCGAGGCGTAGTGAGTGTCTTTCCAGGATTTCAAGGGACTTGTAGAGTTTAGAGTAGGTGGAGATCCGAGCAACATTGGCGAAAGTTTTGATGGAATGGATGAGGAATTTATAGGTGAAGATAAGGTTAGAGTGGTGTAGACCCCAGGTGTGGCCTCTTATTAGTTTTAGTACTTTTAGTCGGTTTCAGGCTTTGCACTGGATTAAGGAGGGACGTGCATTCCTTATCAGTCCCTGATACTTTATTGTGTTAGAGGGATAGGTTGTAGCAGAAGAGATGGAGATCTGGACGATGGGAACGTCAAGTAGGCTTTCCTGTCGATCTACTTGAAGTTTCCACGTATTGCGCCACTTGACCCGCAGATTAAAGTGAGGTTGTAGCTCGGCGTGGGAGAGTTGGAGGGTGTGGTGAACAGTCAGGTAAGCGGCGTTGTCAGCATATTCATGGGTAGGGGAGGGGACGATTTGAGAATATCTACAGTGTACAGAATGTAAAAGGTGAAAGGACGGCATCCATTGATATGCAGACATGGAGACATGCAGACCCCAGAGACTTGCGGACACACGAGGTTCACAGAAGGATTTACCTGAATCGGAGTGGTGGCTACCCTCATTTTTCCGTCATTCAACAGCTCCGCTGACGCAACATCTATCACATTTTGAATGAAACGTGGAGTTCACGCCGTCGCCACATTGTCAGTACGTCAATATAATGAGTTTCTGGCGGCGAGTATTGCCGTATGTCAATACCCAGAGCAGCAGTGATGGTTGCCAAGATATTTCAGTATTGCACTACGTGTTCATGGTTCATTGGAGAGTTTCATGACTCAGCTACGCGTGTATTCTGTTTGTTTTCATTGTCCCTACTGCTCTTCGAATTGTGATCGTCTATTTTGTTTACATGTCTCGCTTTGTAAAATGAACCAAGATATGATGCCTCAGTTTGTTGAGTGCAATATAAACAACCCATCGCTACTGGTGGAAAGGAACGATCTAAAAAGAATGGGAATGATTCTTCACTAATACCAGTAATTTCCCAGAGCGAATAAATAGTTTTAAAATAAATGTGGTACAATTTTAAAAAATTGTTTGTTTCCTGTTTACCTTAAATACATCCTTGAAGTATCTATTCTTTAACCATTTTAAAGGTTTGCTTTTCATATTTTTCAATCCCCACAATAATTGTCTATATTGTTGTGTACAGTTTGTCGCTCACCGTTACTCATGGACAGATTTCTAAAACTGTACTATTACCTACCATGTTAGATAAGTCGAGAGAATCATTACTACAACGAAATTACTACCAGAGAAATCATATGATGGTGCTTAACATGAAAAAGATAAATTGTTTAAATAATAGTCAATGTTTCCTAGTCTATAAACAAGCAAGAAGAAAGCGCTTTTTCGCATATGCATGAAACAGCGGTATATGCGTCCATCCAGGTCTTCGTGCTAATCATTTCAAACAAAACAAAAGTCTAGTTCTTTAGATTGAATTTTTTTAATAGTGTTTTAATTCAAAACTCTTACTTGGCATAACTCTATGCAGTAAAGATTCTGTTGACCTCTTCGGATCGACTATCTGAAACATTACTTTCATTATCAACATTAAAACACAGTTTTAGCTTTTTGAATTAATTCACAGTAGTATTCCACATGTTGTTGTTGTTGTGGTCTTCAGTCCTGAGACTGGTTTGATGCAGCTCTCCATGCTACTCTATCCTGTGCAAGCTTCTTCATCTCCCAGTACCTACTGCAACCTACATCCTTCTGAATCTGCTTAGTGTATTCATCTCTTGGTCTCCCTCTACGATTTTTACCCTCCACGCTGCCCTCCAGTGCTAAATTTGTGATCCCTCGATGCCTCAAAACATGTCCTACCAACCGATCCCTTCTTCTAGTCACGTTGTGCCACAAACTTGTCTTCTCCCCAATCCGATTCAATACCTCCTCATTAGTTACGTGATCTACCCACCTTATCTTCAGCATTCTTCTGTAGCACCACATTTCGAAAACTTCTATTCTCTTCTTGTCCATACTAGTTATCGTCCATGTTTCACTCCCATACATGGCTACAATCCATACAAATACTTTCAGAAACGACTTCCTGACACTTAAATCTATACTCGATGTTAACAAATTTCTCTTCTTCAGAAACGCTTTCCTTGCCATTGCCAGTCTACATTTTATATCCTCTCTACTTCGACCATCATCGGTTATTTTACTCCCTAAATAGCAAAACTCCTTTACTACTTTAAGTGTCTCATTTCCTAATCTAATTCCCTCAGCATCACCCGACTTAATTAGACTACATTCCATTATCCCCGTTTTGCTTTTGTTGATGTTCATCTTATATCCTCCTTTCAAGACACTGTCCATTCCGTTCAACTGCTCTTCCAAGTCCTTTGCTGTCTCTGACAGAATTACAATGTCATCGGCGAACCTCAAAGTTTTTACTTCTTCTCCATGAATTTTAATACCTACTCCGAATTTTTCTTTTGTTTCCTTTACTGCTTGCTCAATATACAGATTGAATAACATCGGGGAGAGGCTACAACCCTGTCTCACTCCTTTCCCAACCACTGCTTCCCTTTCATGCCCCTCGACTCTTATAACTGCCATCTGGTTTCTGTACAAATTGTAAATAGCCTTTCGCTCCCTGTATTTGACCCCTGCCACCTTCAGAATTTGAAAGAGAGTATTCCAGTTAACATTGTCAAAAGCTTTCTCTAAGTCTACAAATTCTAGAAACGTAGGTTTGCCTTTCCTTAACCTTTCTTCTAAGATAAGTCGTAAGGTTAGTATTGCCTCACGTGTTCCAACATTTCTACGGAATCCAAACTGATCTTCCCCGAGGTCGGCTTCTACCAGTTTTTCCATTCGTCTGTAAAGAATTCGCGTTAATATTTTGCAGCTGTGACTTATTAAACTGATAGTTCGGTAATTTTCGCATCTGTCAACACCTGCTTTCTTTGGGATTGGAATTATTATATTCTTCTTGAAGTCTGAGGGTATTTCGCCTGTCTCATACATTGTGCTCAGCAGATGGTAGAGTTTTGTCATGACTGGCTCTCCCGAGGCCGTCAGTAGTTCTAATGGAATGTTGTCTACTCCCGGGGCCTTGTTTCGACTCAGGTCTTTCAGTGCTCTGTCAAACTCTTCACGCAGTATCTTATCTCCCATTTCGTCTTCATCTACATCCTCTTCCATTTCCATAATATTGTCCTCAAGTACATCACCCTTGTATAAACCCTCTATATACTCCTTCCACCTTTCCGCCTTCCCTTCTTTGCTTAGAACTGGGTTGCCATCTGAGCTCTTGATATTCATACAAGTGGTTCTCTTCTCTCCAAAGGTCTCTTTAATTTTCCTATAGGCAGTATCTATCTTACCCCTAGTGAGACAAGCCTCTACATCCTTAAATTTGTCCTCTAGCCATCCCTGCTTAGCCATTTTGCACTTCCTATCGATATCATTTTTGAGACGTTTGTATTCCTTTTTGCCTGCTTCATTTACTGCATTTTTATATTTTCTCCTTTCATCAATTAAATTCAATATTTCTTCTGTTACCCAAGGATTTCTATTAGCTCTCGTCTTTTTACCTACTTGATCGTCTGTTGCCTTCACTACTTCATCCCTCAGAGCTACCCATTCTTCTTCTACTGTATTGCTTTCCCCCATTCTTGCCAATTGGTCCCTTATGCTCTCCCTGAAACTCTCTACAACCTCTGGCTCTTTCAGTTTATCCAGGTCCCATCTCCTTAAATTCCCACCTTTTTGCAGTTTCTTCAGTTTCAATCTGCAGTTCATAACCAATAGATTGTGGTCAGAATCCACATCTGCCCCAGGAAATGTCTTACAATTTAAAACCTGGTTCCTAAATCTCTGTCTTACCATTATATAATCTATCTGATACCTTTTAGTATCTCCAGGATTCTTCCAGGTATATAACCTTCTTTTATGATTCTTGAACCAAGTGTTAGCTATGATTAAGTTATGCTCTGTGCAAAATTCTACAAGGCGGCTTCCTCTCTCATTCCTTCCCCGCAATCCATATTCACCTACTATGTTTCCTTCTCTCCCTTTTTCTACTCTCGAATTCCAGTCACCCATGACTATTAAATTTTCGTCTCCCTTCACTACCTGAATAATTTCTTTTATCTCGTCATACATTTCATCTATTTCTTCATCATCTGCAGAGCTAGTTGGCATATAACTTGTACTACTGTAGTAGGCATGGGCTTTGTGTCTATCTTGGCCACAATAATGCGTTCACTATGCTGTTTGTAGTAGCTTACCCGCATTCCTATTTTCCTATTCATTATTAAACCTACTCCTGCATTACCCCTATTTGATTTTGTATTTATAACCCTGTAATCACCTGACCAAAAGTCTTGTTCCTCCTGCCACTGAACTTCACTAATTCCCACTATATCTAACTTTAACCTATCCATTTCCCTTTTTAAATTTTCTAACCTACCTGCCCGATTAAGGGATCTGACATTCCACGCTCCGATCCGTAGAATGCCAGTTTTCTTTCTCCTGATAATGACGTTCTCTTGAGTAGTCCCCGCCCGGAGATCCGAATGCGGGACTATTTTACCTCCGGAATATTTTACCCAAGAGGACGCCATCATCATTTAATCATACAGTAAAGCTGCATGTCCTCGGGAAAAATTACGGCTGTAGTTTCCCCTTGCTTTCAGCCGTTCGCAGTACCAGCACAGCAAGGCCGTTTTGGTTAATGTTACAAGGCCAGATCAGTCAATCATCCAGACTGTTGCCCCTGCAACTACTGAGAAGGCTGCTGCCCCTCTTCAGGAACCACATGTTTGTCTGGCTTCTCAACAGATACCCCTCCGTTGTGGTTGCACCTACGGTACGGCCATCTGTATCGCTGAGGCACACAAGCCTCCCCACCAACGGCAAGGTCCATGGTTCATGGGGGGAGTATTCCACATTGCAGCTGCAAAAATAAAAAACTGCTTCAACTTCGAGCAGTACATCGTGTTTATACAATAACTGATAGTCTGTGAAATGCACGTCAGTCTCACGCAAATATCACAAATGATTAAGAAACCCAGACATCCAGCTGCAGCGATTCTTAGTTACATACCAAAGGAAATCTAAATCTGTCTGTATTTAAGACTTTTATCCCTACTTGTTTATATTTACATATCACTCTACAGTGGTATTGATCTTCATACCTCACAGAGAAAACGAAAAATAATTCTTTAATTTATTAGAAACACTATTGCGCGACAGATATACTTGCTCGCTTTGTTGACAACTGTACTACTGGCGTTTGTTGATGTTATAACACTAAACATCGCTGAAATGACCTTCCTGCTGCCAGACTCGTAACCTTTTTTTGAACTTCAATTTACTCTTTAAGTACCATGTTTTCTTTCTCTGCTATTTTCCATCACATTATTAATAACTTTTCATTAGGCGCAAGTAATATTGGATTTCACTGAACAAATTAAAATAGTGTACGTCATTCTTCTTTGTCAACAATTCACATATTCATTTTTCTATTGTTATTGCCCTCCGACAGTCATTGTTAATACAGTAGCAACAAACGTTTAATAGTTCTTCGACATGTTGGCTTCTTGAAATCGCGTTGCCAAATGAAAATACTAACATAATTATTGATGGTTTTATGCTAGCTTCAATATTCTGAAGAAATATTGGAAGTGGAGAGTCTCATTATATCGGGAAAGGTGTGGATATGACAGTTTAAAAGCGGATATTTGCGGAAACCGCAAGCGCGAGGAAGACCTTCCCTCATCCCAAGGGATCGGTGACCAGACTGCCTGACAAAGGCGATGTCCGCACATCTGTGTCCGCATTTCTCCGGCATTTGGACAGGACAGAACCTTGAGGCACACAAGCAGTGGGGAGCACGTTTGGTTGGTTGTGACATATGTAGAAGAGAATGAAGGAAGGATGCCATAAGGAAGACGTAAATAATTTGCAATACGTGAGTTTGTATCTCGAAGAGCATTCTAGAACGCCATATCCGCTCAAAGGCTTTCCGGACTCCAAAGAACACAAATATGGCAAATTTTCATTTTTTTAGTTGATGGGAGATAAGGTTGGTGGGGTAAAGATGTCGGCTGCCGATGGAATAGTTGGAACGAAAAACACGTTTTGTGTTGGGGATGGGTTGCAAACTGCTGATGGACTCGTTGGATAGTGACGGTTTCAAGAATTTTGTTGAAAACTGAAGTGAGACTGATCGATCGATAGGATGAGGTGTGTGACGGTGGTCATCGGGTTTGAGGAAGACCAGGATTTTGGATTTTTTCCAAAGTTCTGGGTAATAACTTACGCAGAGGATAGCGTTGTAATGGACGCCGACTGTTTCGTGGTAGTTGACTTTGGTGACATTGTCAGGGAGGAGTTTGTAGCGTTAAGACGAGACTACCAGAAAAATGCTCCTGTCGGGGCACAAAAAAAGGGAATATCTTCCTCTTTAGAAGACTGGCAGGAAAGTGGGAAACCAGCTGCCTCAGTCATCATGAAAAATTTTGGTATGCGAATACATTCGCGCTCTTTTAACGCAGAATATTCTAAATTCTTTTACCATCTCTCTCTCTGTAGTTACATCTTCGCAGCCGACCGATGTGGCCGAACGGTTCTAGGCACTTCAGTCTGGAACTGCGCGACCGCTACGGTCGCAGGTTCGAATCCTGTCTCGGGCATGGATGTGTGTGATGTGCTTTTGGTTAGTTAGGTTTAAGTAGTTATAAGTTCTAGGGGACTGATGACCTCAGAAGTTTAGTTCCATAGTCCTCAGAGTCATTTGAACCATTTTTTGAACACCTTCGCATAGCCCTATACAGGGAACTTCAACACAGGGGCATAAGGATAGGGGGGCGGGGGTTCTGAGGGAAATTGTCCTCCCCTATAACGCACCTGTCTTACGGAGGCGGGTCATGACCACCAAGCCTATGGATGGTATCCGCTCATCTCTGTTTCATTTTCTCAGTCTCCTCTCTCTTTTGCTCCCATTACTGTGAAACGTCCCCTTTGAACAATTGTACATGACTGTGCTTAAACTGACACACAATATTTTTAGCGCAACGCAATCTGACTTTCAAAAATCCCTACAAAAGAATGGCCCTGACTAACATTAAACTATACCTTTCACAAATCACTTACCTCACAAAAATCTTCGCTGCTCAAGCTACTGCAATACAGCGAGTGCCACTACTGCCAGCTAAATAAAAGATTCAAACTATGGAAGGCACTAACTACTGATAGGGATAGTTAGCAAATGAAAGATATTAATAGAGAACAAACAATGTATTTACCTTGATATCATCATATATAAATATAGCAGTTCATGACAAATTTCAAAACCCCGCCATCTCTCTCCCCACATCCACCACTGCTGGCGGCTCACCTCCAACTGCCCAACGCTACGCACTGTTCACATCCAGCTGCCGCTGCCCAACACTACAATGGCGAGTATTACAACAATGCAAAGCAGCCACAGACTGCACACAGCACAGCCAGTGATTTTCATACAGAGGTGGCGTTACCAATAAGAAAACCTAAACAGCCTACTTACATAGCCCCCATGCTCCCCACAAAAAATTTTTACAAATTGGATTGGGCAGTGGCCAATACAGATTTGAAAAAAAATTTTCATAATTACAATAACAAAGAAATCAAATGCACACACTTATTGATACAATGTTGGTCAAAAGCTAAAAATTTCTCACAGTCCATAAAGACAGTCCAGATTGTTCATCACAGTAAAAATGCAGAGTTTTTCTCAAAGTCTGAGCAGTAAAAGAAAATGCACACAGAAGTAGTGGATTTCCATGCAGTCTTGAAGAAGTAGTGTTGTCCTTCCAACGGAAAGACAGTGCTGACTCTTGACATGCATACAGGTAATGGGCCACAATGGAGCAAACCCACAGCAGAGTCATTCGAAGTTTTGAAGAACATTGGTAGGTAGGTCATCACAGAGTACACCCACTGCAGTCCTGGTAGAGATTACGGTATTAGTGGGCCATCAGAGTCGCAGACCCACTGCAGTCCTTGCAGAAATAATGGTACTGGTGAGTCAGCAAAGGTGTGGACCCACTGTAGTCCTAGTAGAAATAATGGTATTGGTGGGCCACCAGAGGTGCAGACCCACTGTAGTCCTTGTAGAAATGTCCAGCAGCCATCTGTTGCGATTGTGCAGGTGCACATTCACCATCGAAGAGTCTTGCGGAGAACATAGCAAGTCCATAAACCACCACTTGTGCACTCACAAAGTTTTTGGAATTGTCCTTAGAACCAGCAATGCTGTTATCCAGTCCCTTGCTGAATTAGTAACACACGTGCAAACACTAACAGTCCCAACTTCTCACATATTGTCCATATACTATGACCAACAGAAACATGTGCAGTGAAATGTAACTCACAAGTTACTTAATTTGATGAACTGGTGTCAAGTACAATTTTATAACATGAGAATACAATTACAAAGATACAGAAAACATCATTGAAACATAATAATACAGATAACATTTGTAGATAATAGGGGCTTTACAAAAGAATAGAAATAAACATATACATCAATGTTACAGGAATTATGACATGAGTACATCCATAAAAGATCGGAATAACTTTCGAAACATCAGCTTCACACATGAGCATTAACACAAAACAGAATAAATAATGTCTAACATCTTTACAAAGTCAATAACATATTATTAATGCCAATTATATTCGAGGATAACAGTATTCCTCATCATAGTGAATGTAGCTTAGTATTAGAAAAATTCTACAATATAAGTCTTATCAGATAAACATATAAATACAGGAAAAACATAAATACCCAAGTTTACACAAACATATAGCGGAATAATACAAGGAAAGGACAGGGTTTGTTTTACTGCAGTATTTTGCAAACAAAACTTTCTTTACTTCTCGGAGATCTCCCTTCGTTCTTCATTATTTCCAAAAGTCCTATCTATACCTGCTTTCTGTACTTTTCTCGTATAGCCTCTCAGTGCATTTCTTCAAATTCATCGCAACTCATTCTCTTATAGGCTACCCCCTCTTAAGCTAACTTAAATCTACTGAGCTCAGATGCTAAACTAAGGGACGAGGCAATGCAGCATCACATAAAACAATTAATATAAACACCAATGAAAAAAAATGGAAAATCGCAAAGCAAGCTACACTAAATCTAAATTACCAAGCAATTCAACATTACAACTAATATGAGGCAATGCGCAGCAAACAAAAAAATAAATCTGGCTTAGCAGAGTAACACAAATTAAAGTTCAGTAGCACTATACCTGGCAAACAGCAGCTTATATCTAAACATGACATAGCTCAAGCAGAAAAAATAGTACACTAAAGATAACAATGCAGATAAGGGAAATGTATAATCACATCTTAATGTCTAAGTAATTAAAGTGGTGCACCACAACAACTTATTGTAAAAGAAATATTACCATGTACTTGAAAAGAATATTATGTATGCAGTTACTGTTACTAGTCCCTTCTTATTGTTCTTTCCTTTCCAAGTGCTCCTTTTTTGAAGAGTGTGGATCACAAAATTATTATTTAATAGATCTGTTGACAGAAAGTGTTCACATTAGCAAATGCATTTAATTTTATTTTATGAAACCAATGCTGCAACACAGCTGGAAACCAGATATTAAATGAAATAAGCAATTACGCAAACCAAAGCATAAAAATATCATTCAATAGTCATGTGACATTTCATAAGTTAGTAGAAACTCTCTCAACTCTCGTAGAAAGAAGCTTGTCATAATCAGGTGTGCAGATGTAAAAATATTTCTCGTCATTTCATTAGGCATTTCAGTAAATATCGTAAATTAAGAGCTAGTGTAATCATTTGTTTTCAAGTTCGACCGTGTCGTTTTTGCGATGCTTTCTACAAAGGAATGTCAGAAGCGAGGTTAATGGCGTCCCCTTTTTTTTTCTACCTGTGCCGCTGAAAGGCTAATGGCTTTTTTTCGGGCGGCTGTCGCCCAGGTGGGTGCCCGCGACGCATTACGTGCAGGTGGTCACTTAACTTTCTTACGGAAATATTTACGACAGCAGTTTCCGCTACAGTGACAGTCTCACATAAAAATATTTCACAGGTCAAGAATTAGCGTTGCAAATCTGTAGAAAGAAAATCCTATAAATATAAGTGTCCAAAAAAATTTTCGCCGGCATTGTGATACAGTCACGCATTTACACACACATTTCATAACTCTTAAAGTACGATTCTCGGTTTCCAACATCCTTTTTCACAAGTCAGCGTCCCTAACCACTATTCATTACTCCTTACCTTATTCGTCGACACTTCTTCAATATTGCATCATAACAGATAAGTATCATAATCAAATAACTCATATAGCATCAGCCTATTAATCATAAACACACCTCAGCAGCATAATACACATCGTCGTCGTAAAAATAACATCATAACACCTCAGTCAAATCTCAAAATCGTCGTAGCTTCCTCCAATAATTAAAAAAATTCTCTGCTCATGTCAAAAGTGTCATCTGCCTCAAACGTACTTTAAAAATCATGAATCCATACCAAATACATCATTCAAAGCTCTCATAGTATCACAATGGTTCCAAAAAAAATATGAACAGTTCACACAGTACAGACAAAATACAATTTCGTAAGTGTGAAGTAATCCAACTCTGTAATTGCGTAAACATATGTCACTGATGTAATAAAAAAGTTTATCTCTCAGTTACATGATCAGATAGCTGTGTAATTTGTGTGTTAGAGAAATATGGTACCGATGTGTAAAGTTGTATAAGCAAATACCATATTAGCTAGGGTTCCTTGTGGTTGCCACACACATGGTACACAAAGTAAGCGTGTACCCCCCTGAGGATTAATGTAATTATACCCTCAGGTGTTACAGATTACAGCAATGGAATGAAATGTATCACGGAAAACTTTCTTTGTAATTCAAAAATCTTTAAAAATAAATGTTTTAAGTACAAAATTAATCACTGAAATGCGTGTCCTGTAGCGCTAAATGTGCATCTTGTTGCAACATAATCTCTGTGGAAGTGTCGTAGTTATCGTCCTCCGAAAGCTAAGTTCTGCAGAAGTCAATGTACTTACCACATGATAAACAAAAGTGAAATGCTTTATGTATAGATATCTTAGTTATTATGCTTATTGGCGTGATGAAGAAAGTACTGTACAGTAACGTATTGGTATGCCACGAAAAAGGCTGTCTCATTGTTGCTATACCACAAAAGTTACTACTAAAACATGTTTTTCTTCCTAGAAGAATTCAGAAAACTGTGCAGATATAAAACAGATACACTGCAAAAGCAACATTGTGAATTGTCACTCATTAGTAGCGTCGTGATAACATCGTGTAGCTGTCACATAAACTAACCACTGTGTCCTCTGGTATCTCACAGAAAGTACTTTAAACCCAGAATGTATTTTCAAGTAAACCAAAATGTTGCATTAAAATCTCATTAGCAGTACCAGATATAATGTTATTTTTCTCGGAGCCAGCTGGCGCACGTGTATGCCTGCGGTGCGAGTCATTGTCTGTCTCTTTGTTGCCGCGCATCGTTACTGGGATTAGGAGGCCTAACTTCCACAAATTCGCCTTGCCGAGAGGGCCCAGCTCTGTTTAAAGCTCGCCAGTTCTGATGGAATTCAGGTCTGTCGTTTTGTCGGTAGTTTACACAGTTTCTTTCGTGTCGGTCATGTGGTGGAGAATTTCTCCCTGAATCGTAACTGCGCGCTGAACTGTTGCGTCTGAAATTATTCTGTCTCCCTTGATAATAATAGTTCTGATTACCATATTGTCTGTTTCTATGGTTATCTCTGTCATATTCATTACTACGGAAATGCCATCTTTCTCTGTAACTATTACTCTGCCAATGGTTGTCATATGGGTGGTGTCTGTTTTGTGTTGTAAGAATAGGCTTGTCGTGTCCAGTTATTGTTTCTGTCGTCACGGAATTGTGACGGAAGTGACCTGTAGTGATTGTTTTCCTGTTTTCGCATCCCGCGACTGTCTGTGTCAATTTCCAGTTCTTGTAACAGTCCCTGAAAAGCCTCAATGTCTTCTTTACAACGTCCTGCTAAAATAATATGTCGTAAATGTTCAGGCAATTTGAGTAAGCAAATGCGGATGAGTTCTGAGGGGCTGTATGGGTTTGAAAGATACTGATTCTTATGCAACATGTCTTCAAAATATTTCACAAGACTGGAAAATTCAGATTGTTCGAAATGTTTCATCATTATGATGCCATGTTTTACTCGGTCTTGTGTGGCTTGAGACCAATATGCTGAGAGGAAGGCATGGTAAAACTCTCCTTCACTGTGGCAATCGTGAATTACCGATCGCATTCTTACAGCTGGTTCATTCTCCAAGTAGCCACACATAAATTCTAATCTGTGTTCTAACGACCAGTTGGGAGGAAAACAATGAGAGAATTGATGGAGCCATGCTTGTGGATGAATGTCGTTGCCAGAATTCTTAAATGTTTTGAATTTACGTGTAGTAATAAACAGCTTATAGTCAAAATCGTCATGTCGGCGAGTCGCATGTCGGTCATTGTTACTTCGTTTCGGCGGTTCCATCTCAAAATCCAATGAGCCTTGCCAATTTCTTTCAAAATTTCCGAAGTGTCCTGTGTTATTATTTTGTGGTTGTTCCGTATTTCTATGTCCCTCTTCCCATATTGGAGCGCGAGTGTCCTCTGAAATACATAATTCTTGTATTACCTGCGTCAACTGATCTTGCACTTCCCGGATTTCTCTTTTGTACTGTGTATTGATTTGATTTTGATTTTGTTTGAATTTTCTTATTTGTTCATACTCTTCTGTGTCAGTGAAGGCTATGGGTCTTGTGTCATTCAGATCATCATCTACCTTTGTAGATAAGTTAGTGACCTGATCCGAAAGTTCGGCTACTTTCTCCGATAGTGTACTTATTTCCTCCATGTGTCTTTCTGAACCAATTTTCAGGGTATCTACTGTGTCCTTTAAGTTTTCCTGAGTTCTTGCAAGTTGCGTAACCGAATCGGTAGATGCAACTGAGTCAATTTTAGCTTGCAAGGTCTCATGATTTTCATGAACAATAGTTTGCAGTTCTTTTATGGCTGCTTCGTGATTCTGTAATACATTTTCATGACGCGAAAAAATAGGTTGGAAATGCTCACAAATTTGTGTTTTTACGTCATTACAGACCTTTTGACATTTCGATTCGATGTTATGTAACTCAGTGGTTAAATCTTCACGTGTTTGTTCAAGTGTAGTGTCTAACTTTTGAAGATTTTGACCCATTGTGTCTAACTTTTTGAGATTTTGTTCCACTGTGTCTAACTTTTTGAGATTTTGTTCCACTGTGTCTAACTTTTTACGATTTTGTCCCATTTGTCTCTGATTTCGTTCCATTTGTTGCATTAATTGCAATAAGAATGTATTAGTGTCTGGAATCTGTTTCTCTACGCTTTTCGGCAGTGCATTTGCACCGACAACATTCACATTTTGACAAGCAGAAAATGCGTCTTGACTTATTTGAGAAAACGGTGATAACCCAAAACCTGAATCTACAGTATTTGCGAAATTGTGTCCTGTCATTTCGGATTCCTGAGGCGAGCTGTTGCCGACCGATCGATCGATAATGCTTCCCTGTTCACTACCTGTTTCACTGTCTACACCATTGTTTGCAGCCCGCTCCATTTCCCTATGCACAGTTACCAAATTACTACTTTGAACATCAGTTAATTCATTACTCGGTGGCGCTAACACACTGCTTTCATTTTCACTGTCATTTCTCAGTTTACTTTGGAGCCTAGTATTACGTTTTTCACACGCCATTATTGTCACAATATTTCACACGTCAACACAGAAAAGCACAATTTGAAGAGCAAAAATAAGAGAACACATTAACATAACACTGAAAATAATATCTAGTTAATTGCAGCTGCGAAATACTTGGTGCAAATCTACATGCATGCCACAACTGTTTTACTGTACAACAATGAAAGACTGCAACTACAAAGGAGATTCTCTCTATAATTACGCGCTAGCAATAAACAAAATCTACACTAATTACACAAACTATACGAAAAAAATCAGAAGATTCCAGTGAGGTATCCTCGGCTAAGGGTCGACATATGAAACGTCCCCTTTTGATCATTTATACATGACTGTGCTTAAACTGACACACAATATTTTTAGCGCAACGCAATCTGACTTTCAAAAATCCCTACAAAAGAATGGCCCTGACTAACATTAAACTATACCTTTCACAAATCACTTACCTCACAAAAATCTTCGCTGCTCAAGCTACTGCAATACAGCGAGTGCCACTACTGCCAGCTAAATAAAAGATTCAAACTACGGAAGGCACTAACTACTGATAGGGATAGTTAGCAAATGAAAGATATTAATAGAGAACAAACAATGTATTTACCTTGATATCATCATATATAAATATAGCAGTTCATGACAAATTTCAAAACTCCGCCATCTCTCTCCCCACATCCACCACTGCTGGCGGCTCACCTCCAACTGCCCAACGCTACGCGCTGTTCACATCCAGCTGCCGCTGCCCAACACTACAATGGCGAGTATTACAACAATGCAAAGCAGCCACAGACTGCACACAGCACAGCCAGTGATTTTCATACAGAGGTGGCGTTACCAATAAGAAAACCTAAACAGCCTACTTACAACTGCTATATCGATCCATCTTTCTCTTTTACTGCCGCTGTCTCTTACTGACCATTATTATCTCCCGTCTGTTTGCCTCACATTGCTGTTGTCTTCATCCATGTCTCTTTCTCTTTCTCTACCACCTTCTCCCTCCCGCCATTACTGTCTCTTCTCTCTTTCTCTCCCACTGGCACTGCCCCACTTTCTTCCACCGTCACTGTCTCTTTGCTACTCTTTCAGCACAAAAAAGTGCGAATATGTTCACAAGCCAAATTTTTGGTGAGGAAGGCGGATTGAGGATTCAGGCAGCTAGTTTCCCACTTTCCGATCAGAATATTTTGAAGAGTAACATTTTCGCCTTTTTTGTGCTCCAACAGAAGCATTTTTCCGCGACTTTCCCTCCCTTCCTCTACTACAGCAGTTCTGAATGTTTACATACTCGTATAAAGAATTCTGTAGGTCAGTAAAGTCGTCACAGTTCATTTATATGTTTCGAGACAGTTATGTGCTTTGAGATACATAAACAACAAATAAGTATGCATAACATAAGGTTAAAACAAAGTCGTTTGCTTTACATTTTTTCTGGATACTTTGCTTATCGATCGCGATTTATCGAAAACGTCTGGCTTATAATTTCTGTCCTAAAAGAGTAAAAATGTTATTAGAAATATTTTACTAAATTTACAGTCGTTTCAGTATTACGCATTTCTGGGCAGTCATTATAAGTTCTTTTCAGGCTTGTTAACACCTCTCTAGCCCAGTTTTTTGTCACTGCAGGAGCGCTTTGGGCATATTTGATTGCCTGCCAGAAGTGCGATGACAAAATTTCATGCAACGACAGGCTCATCTACGTCCATAATTTGGTGACCTCAGAAACTTTCGGATGACCCCAGAATTCTTGCCTTGTGTTCACTGCACCAGTTGAAACTACATTTACGCCTCAGACCTGATACTTTGTACACATTTTTCATGCATAAGTATGGTAATTGCAAACCTCTGGATCTCGGTAACGGATAATGATATCGACAAAAGTTTCACATTTGAGCAGTATGGGCCCACTTATCTGTACGAAATTGCACCCGTTCTGGCCTGGGCACATACATTGATTTAGTTGAGTGGTGTGTCACAAGCCTTAGTATCCTCCCCTGAGACAAGCTGGTCCTCATCAGCTGTACCTGGCCCATGATATTCTGAATACGGTCACTAGAATGGAGTTGCCTTCCGAGCCGGTCCCTTCGCGCATTCTATTGATGACAGATCTGGAGATCTTGCCTGGCCACGGGAGGACCTCAACATCATGCAGACAATTCGTAGTGTCACGTGTCATGTGGGGCCGAGGATTGTGCTGTTGACAAATGGTTGCACGATACTGTCACATGAGATGTAACACACGAGGCTGCAGGAAGTCGATGAGGTGCTATTGTGCCGTCAGAGTTCCCTCGGTCACTACCAGCAGTGATATGAAGTCATACGTGTTGGCTACCAATACCATGACACCATTAATAACACAGCTGCATCTGTTCAAAAACATTGGAAGAATGGGACCTGCCCCCATGTCGCCTCCATTCTCACCAACGGTGGTCAATTGGGACAATGCATAACTGCGATTCATCGCTGAACACGATGCGATGCCATTCGCCAGCAGTCCACGCTTTCTGATCACGGCATAACTCCAAACGCAGCTGTTTGTGCATGGAGTTAAAGACAGCCTACGCGTGGGACTGTAATTCCCTAGTCCGGCTGTTACTAGCTCCGATCAATGGGGCGGGTTGACGCGGAACGTTGCAGGAAGTCCATTACTTGTTCTCTAACGGCAGGAGCAGATTTGAAGGGGCTACGATGTGCTTAGTGCACAGTACGGCGATCCTCCTCTGTGCTGATCAGACGTGGTCGACTGGAACCTTGAACCTTGACGAAGAGTCTGCCTGCCCTCACGTTCTCATGCAGTCCAACATCCGGGCACCGTCCTGGCCGAATTCTCCACATCTAGATAATGCTCTATGCTACCAACAGGTCAAATGGAGACCTACAACTTGGCCCCTTTCAAGCTTGTGGGTGCTGATAACGCTGTTTCGCACAAGTACGCAGCATCTCCGTGTCTTCCACGGTGATCACTCAACGTCTGACGCTGTTCGCGTCCCTCGTATACCCTACCAAAGGACAGGTAACGACACTAAACACGATCAACACTAATGTACACATGCCCGCCGATGGTGCGTAGCCGCGCGGGATTAGCCGAGCGGTCTGATGCGCTGCAGTCATGGACTGTGCGGCTGGTCCCGGCGGAGGTTCGAGCCCTCCCTCGGGCATGAGTGTGTGTGTTTGTCCTTAGGATGAATTAGGTTAGGTAGTGTGTAAGCTTAGGGACGACCTTAGCAGTTAAGTCCCATAAGATTTCACACACATTTGAACATTTTTGATAGTGCGTACGTCTACGAAGTTACAGTGATATCCGACCATGTCTTCAAGGTGCTCCACTTTTTGTTTCAGACAGTGTAGTAATGTCACAGGAAAATATTGCGAATCAGGGAAGAAGTGAACATCATAGCGAACATAACTGTTGGGGAAAGATCACTAATACCTCTGATATTGTAAGTACTTTTTATTGCAATGGTGACTTTTATGGATATTAATCAGAGATCACTGTCATCTTGAGATTACAAAAGATTTAAGTGTGCATTGGTTTCGTTATAAGATGAAAAAATGCTAAAAAAAGGAGCTGGGATTACTCTAGATTGCTTGCAGCCATAAAACAGGTTCCACATTTATCACGGTCGCATTTTAGATCATGAATTAGCTTACAACAGAGCAGTGCGTAAAACGGTTAGAGAGTTAAACTGTTGACCTCAACATCTGGTGTAAGCGGATCGTACTTTTTGCACTGGCTTATACAGTTGTTTTTACAAACTGGGGCGTTTGTAGCAACATAAATTGAGGAAACAAGAAGAAAGCACCACACTGGTAATTTTCATGTTTACTAATGAGTGAAAAAGCAATTATAAACAGTGGTAAACAATATTAATCGGCAGAAATTGATTAGCCACATAAACGTAAAACGACATTAACACCACACTAATAGAAAAAGTTACCAAACAATCTTCGCTTTAAAAATTACATTATAAATCAAAAAAATTACAAAGTTGTGATGTTTCATGCGGTATGTCATGTCTAGAAACACTCTGTTAGTGAAGTAAGATAGAAGTACACTTGACATTGAGAAAACCTCACCTATGTCAAGCTTCAATAACCTAGTCTTCCGCAAGGTGACCTGATTTTTATTTCGAGTAGCATTTATGGCATGTGGAGAGCACATTGATGCATTTTGACTTGTGATGGTAGTGGATGAAGTGATTTTCTCTCCTCTTGTGTTCCTTTTTTCCTTCTGCACCTGGATTTCCTATCACGGTATTTCCTCATGAACAATTACTGTACCTAAGATTTCCGGCAATATACATCTCGAATAAATAATATTATCTGTTTCTCTTGATATTTCTTTTGAAGCAGAGCATTTTTGTATATGGTGTACGATTCAGCAATGAGTAAATAGAAAAAAATGAAAAAATGTAGAGTCTGTTCCCAACAATCCTACTTCAGCAAAACCAAGAAATGACGTGGCATTTATTGTATTAGACATATGTGTCCGAAAAACAAGTAAAATTCAAGTAAAATTTTGTTAGATCTACGGTGAATGCTGTAAAATGCAATCGACTGCCAGTTAGTTACTGTATGAAATATAGTCGCAGAGGCCCTTGGTATCAAAGGTGGTACATCTGGAAACATACTTCGTGGAATGAGGCACCTATTAACATTTTTTGTAGCAGTATTCTAGAAGGGGGCACAAAGCCTTCCTTCCTTAAACCATGCTCGTCTGTTCGGACACCTGTTGCTGATCCCCACAAATCTCTGACATGGCCGTTGTGCAGAATTTATCGAATAAGATAACAGCCATCGTTCTTACTGTTATATCCTAGGCAGTAATGCCACCCGAGCCCGCTGCCAAAAGGTTGGCAGCATCAAAGTCCGGACGCCGTCCGCATAAGCAGCGCCAGCGAGACAGGAAATCGCCGCAAGTCTGCGCGCGCCACCGCTGGCTTCTGGCTTCTTAAGCGCTGGAGTCGCGAGCGCTAGGACATCAGAGGGTTGGATCCCCTCAGTCGACGACGTCAGGTTGCAACGCCTGGGCTACTCTCAGGTTGTAATCTCCGTCTTCGACGGTTGTGTCTGTCTGTCTGTCTGTCTGCCTGCCCGCCGCTTCCTGCTGCAGCTGTTCGTCCGTCCGTCCGTCTGTCCGCCTGCCTGCTCGCTGTCCGCCGCTGCTGCCTGCTGCCTGCTGTCCGTCCGTCTGTCTGTCTGTTCGCCGCCGTCTGCTGTCCGTCCGTCCGTCTGTTCGCCGCCGCCGCCGCCTGCTGTCCGTCCGACCGTCTGTTCGCCGCCGTCCGTCTGTTCGTCGCCGCCGCCAGCCGGTGGCCGTCCGTCTGTTCGCCGCCGCCGCCGCCGCCGCCGTTGCCGCCTGGTCGCCGCCGTCGCCGCCGTCCTGACCCTGGTCTACGGCCGTCTTCGTCTTCATCCGTCTTCGTCTTCATCCGTCTTCGTCTTCATCCGTCTTCGTCTTCCTCCGTCTTCGTCTTTGTCTGTCCCCAGTTTCTGTCCTTTCCTCTTTGTTCTGTTCGTTATTGTTTCTCCCTACCGTCATGTCCGCCCCCACCACCACTGCCACCGCTACCACCACCGCCATAGTTTATACTTCCCCTTCCGCCGCCTCCACCACTATCACCTGGTGTGCCCAGTCCCACCCCCCTCCTTCCATCCCTCCTCTTCTCACTCTCCCTTCGTCCTCACTCTTTGTCGCCCCCTCTCCAGCTTCTTCCTCTCGATCTGATCCTTTCCCCCCACTCCCCCAGCCTGTCACTGCAGCTCCGGCTCGGGTGGTGGCCCGTCGGGCCACTGTCCATGCCCAGCTCTCCCCATCGCCTTCGCCATCGCCGCCAGCACCACCACCGCCGTCGTCACCGTCGCCTTCGCCTTCACCGTCACCGTCACCATCTCCGGCGCCGACTCCGGCCCCGGGGCCTGCCCCTCCCCGCCACATTCCAGTTGTTCCCATCCCCCACACCCCCTCCACCGCCGTCAAGCGCCCCAGTGGCACCCCTGCCTTCTCTGCTTCCAAAAAGGCTCCGCCTCGTCCTCCTTCCCCCACCCATGATGCCATGGATGTCTCCCCACCCGTCCCTACCCCCTCATCCTCCTCCTCTACCCCCTCCTCCTACCGCTGCCTCCTCTCCCATCCTGATCCCTCTCTCCTTGAAGCCCGGAACCTCACCCTCTTCCTTCGCCAACATTGTCCTGGTGCCCCCATCTCCCTCCTCACTCCTCGCCGTGATTCGGTCCTCATCTCCTCCCCCAGCCCAACCCTCCACACATACCTCCTTTCCCGCATCCCTGTCACCCGCTTTGGCCCTCATGCCTCTCTCACCCCTGCTCCTTCGCCTCCTCGCTCCCGCCAACCCCAACCTCCATGTCGCCCGCCGACTCTCACCGCCGTGATCACTCGGCTTAGTCCAGTGATCACGGAGGAGGAGGTGTTGGCAGAGCTTCAGGCCCATCCCCATTTGGAGGTGCGTGCGGTTCGCCGCATCCATAACGCTGCCGGCCCCACCTGCCTTATGCGGGTTTTTTCTGAGCACGCTCCCTCCATCGACCGTCTCCTGAAGGAGGGTGCCCTCCTTTTTAACCAGCGTTGTAAGGTTGACCCCTCCCGTTCCCCTCCTCAATCCCTGCGCTGCCAGAGGTGTCTGTGCTATAACGCGCACCCCACAGCTGAGTGCCGCGAGGCCCCCACCTGCCCGCATTGTCGGCAAGCGCACTTCCTCAGGCAGTGCCCTAATCTCCAATCCCCTCCTTCCTGCAATACCTGCAATCTCCCCCATCCCACCTACTCCCAAAAGTGTAAAGCCTGACCCCCTCCAACCACTCCTGAACTCACCGTCCCTGTCCGTCCCCTGGACGCCCCCACTCCTCCTGGCAATTCCCTTCGTCCCCCCCCCCCCCCGCCGCTGAGGACATCATCAGGTTCCTTACCATCGTCCTCCAGAATGTTCATCCCTTTCAGCGCCCCACACCCTCCAGCAGATCTCCCTTGCCGCCCGTTCCATATTCCAACTCAAGATGTACGCCACCTACTCCAACAACCAGGCCCATTTCACCTTCTCCCGTCTTGACACCCTCGTTTAAATCCCTGTCATGGCGCGACAGCACCGTATCCTTTTCAACAACATCCGCTCCCTTCCTGCCAACAAGAACTTCTTTCTCCATACCCTTGCCACCCACCGCGTGGACGCCTTCCTCCTTAATGAAACCTTCCTCCAACCTCACCACACCATCCACACTTCGCCCTACCTCCTCCACCGCTCCGATAATCCCCTCCCAATTGCATGTGGCGGAGTTGCCATTGGGCACCATCGCCAGATCCCCGTTCGGCTCCAACCTCTCCTTCCCGACCCCATCGAACACCTGATCCTTAGTCTTTTCTTCCCTGGCCTTACCGTTACCTGCGCCACCATCTATGTCCGCCCTAACGCCCCTATTCCCTTCGACTTCCTCTCCCACATTGACCGTACCTTCTCCTCCTACGTGATCGCCGCCGACCTCAACATCCATAGTCGTTCCGCCGCCCAGTTACGGCGGTGGCATCGGTTCCTCTCCTCCCTTCAAGGCGACCTCATTCCCATCCCCCAGCACACCCGTCCCGAATCCAACTCCACTCCTGATGTTATCCTCTCCTCCCCCAACCTCCTTGGCCGCATAACGGTGGATGTCCTGGAGCCTATTGGTAGCGACCATCTGCCTGTCCTCCTCACCGTTTCAGACGGTCGTCGCCCTCGCCCCGACCCTCGTACTGATCCTCCCCCTAAGTATGTCCACGACTATTCCCGAGCCGACTGGAATGCCTACCGGGATACCCTTTCCACCCAGGTCGATAGCCACTCTTTCACCTACCACCACCCCGATGATGTCACCTATGCTGCCTCCTTTCTCCAGCAGACCTTGTCTGAGGCCGTGCAGGCCCACGTCCCTACTGTCGCCATCCACCCCCACCGTCCTACCTTACCCCCACAGGCCGTCCTCCTCCTCCATGAATCCCGCCGTCTCTACCGTGCCTTCCTCCACACGCATGACCCGGACACACTACGACGCCACCGGCAACTCCAACGACACATTCGCAATTTGCTCGCGGCTAAGAAACGCCGGGACTGGCGACAGACATGCACCCATTTAAATGCTACCCTACCAATCAACTCGTCCAAGTTCTGGTCAGCCTTCCGTCGCCTTACCGGAACTAAACCCTCCCCCTACTATCCTCTTCTCCATGATGATCACCCCTTCCCTGACACCCTTAGTAAGGCCAACCACTTTGCCTCCCACCTCTCCGATGTATTTTCCATCCCCGATGATCCCCAGTTCGATTACTCCCTCTTCCCGGATATCCGCGATCGAACTGACACCTCTGTCCCTCCTCGCGCTCCTGGTTTCCAGTACTTGGACAACATTACACACACGGAACTCAATGCCCCTATCACTACACAGGATCTCATTGCTACGCTCCGCACGAAACGCAACACCGCTCCTGGTCACGATCGTGTCACCTACCGTCACCTTCGTTAAGCACCTGTCTCTTTCCTCTCCACCCTGGCCAGGCTCTACAATGTAGTCCTGTCCACCGGTTACTACCCCGACCTGTGGAAAACCTCCCGTATCCTCATGTTCCTTAAACCTGGCAAACCGCCGTCCACCGTCTCCTCCTACCGTCCCATCAGCCTTACCTCGGTCTTCAGCAAGGTCCTGGAATCTATCCTCACCCACCGCATCCACCAGCATCTCCGTCAGCACCGCCTCCTTCCCGTTACCCAGTGTGGCTTTCGGCCGTCCTTCTCTTCCGACGACCTTCTCCTTCACCTCACTCATCTCCTTTCCGAACAGCTTAATTCCCGTCGCTCTGCAATCTTCCTCTCCCTGGACCTCGAATGTGCCTATGACCGCGTATGGCATTCCGGTCTCCTCTTCAAGCTCCAAACCTTCGCCCTTCCCATTAACTACGTCCGTCTGATCGGCTCCTTTCTCTCCCGCCGTCCTTCCTATGTCACCGTCCATAACACAGATTCCTACACCTTTTTCCCCTCTGCCGGTGTGCCCCAAGGCTGCGTCCTCTCCCCCCTTCTGTACCTTTTGTACACGGCGGACATGCCGCCGCCGTCAGCCCCCGTCCACCTTCTCCAGTTTGCCGATGACACCGCCTTCCTTGCCCTTGCCCCCACCCTACAGCGCTCCCAACACCTTCTCCAATCCCATCTTGACCGGTTCACCGCTTGGTGCAACCAGTGGTTGCTCAAGGTCAATCCCTCCAAAACCCAGGCGATCATTGTAGGCAAAACCACCCCTTCCTTCCGCCTCCTTGATTTGTACATCACCATCTATGGCCGTCCTATCGCCCTCACTCCCACCCTTAAGTATCTTGGCGTCACCCTCGACCGTCGCCTCTCCTGGACTCCCCACCTCCGGACAATCCAAGCCAAGGCACGCTCCCGACTCAGTCTCCTCAAGCTCCTCTCCGGCCGCACGTGGGGTCTGGACCCCTCCACCATCCTCCACACTTATAAATCCCTCATCCGCCCTATCCTTTGTTATGCCGATCCGGCTTGGATCTCCGCCCCTCCTTCCTTTTATAAATCCCTCCAAATCCTTGAACGCCATGCTCTCCGCCTCGCCTATCGCATCCGTCTCCCCTCCCCTACGCGGATCCTGTACGATCTCATCCCCTTCCCCCACCTCCTCCTTTACCTTGAAAGGATACGGATCCTGTACACCTCCCGCAAACTCGATCCTCCTCACCCGCTCGTCTCCCCAATCCTCTCCCACCCCCGCCCGCTGCCGCGCCTGTATTCCCATGTCCCACCTGGTCTCCATCTCTCCACCCTCTTTATCCTCTCCCAAGGTGGCTTCCGCCAGCTCCCCCTCCCTGATGATGTCCTCCTCCCCTCCATCTACCCTTCCTATCAACTTTGACCCTGCCCCACCCCCCACTTCCGGTGTCCTTTCCTTTAGGCACCCTCCCTCCCTCCCTTCTCTTCCCTTCCCGTCCCTTCTCTTTCCTTTTCCCCTGTCCCCTCCCTCCACCCCTCTTCCCCCCGGGCTTCCCCTCCCACTTCCTCCCTCCCCTCTTTCCCCCCTGCCCGTGGCATCTCTGCTCTCCCCTCTCCCTCTCCCACTCCCCTTCCTCCTCCTCCTCTCTTGGCAGGTCCCCGGACTCGCACACGCATAGTGAACATTCGCGCGCCGGAGATCGTCGCCATCAGTGTTTAGTGTGTGTGCTTCGTTTTGTGTTTCGTGCAGTTTCAACTCAACTGTTCACATGTGCCGTCGCCGTTCTCCGTGTTTTGTGCGCCGTGTCACCAAGTGTTAGTGTTTTTATCGTCCAACGTGAACGGCTTCTTGTTTTTTGTTTTTTGCAACTACTTTCTTTGCCCGCCATTTTTTGTATTGTCTATGTCACCTATATCATATTATTGTACCCCATAAGGCTGAAGAACAGCGTATTAAGCTGCTGCCAGCCCGCCTGTATCAGGTGATGAAAATTACAATAAAGGAAGGAAAAAAAAAAGAGCGCTAGGACAGTTCTGTATTCGCCGCTCAGTTGTATACTCGCCACCGACTTGTGTACTTGCTAGTCAGTTGTGTGTTCATCGCAGCAGAGTTGTTGTTTGTCGTCAGCCGACGCTGACCTAGCCGCTCCGACTCGAACTAGACAGATTTCTGTAGACACGGAGTTCACTACAGTGTTTCTGTATCTTCGTTAATAAAGATAAGTACCGACTTTTATTTAATCAGAGTGTTTGGGTTTTCATCTTTCTGTTCACTGTTCCAGCGGACCGGTCGGCCCGCTATTAAAAGTGTGGCGGTGACTTCGTAAGCCGTTTCTACAGCGAATTGTTTGTCGCTACGAACGCCGCCACAAAACTTACAAACACAGTGGACTTTACAAATAAATACAATTTGAACTGATGTATCATTATGATAAACAGGTTTGCTACAAGTTGTAAATTATCTCTGATATTTGATTTGTCAAGTAATTCCGTCGCCGGAGTAGTCTTACGGGTAGAGAAATAAGCTACAGCCGTGGAGGTCCCGGATTCAGCCCCAAATATGGATGGGGATTTTTCCTCGTTCCAGTCCCTCCACGCCGGCCCCAGGTTCACTCAGCCATTTATCGAAATGAGCATAGCTCATCTTCCAGCCTGATAGTCCTGTCACGGGCTTAATAGACAGAATTTACCTTTACTTTACCGTTTAATTCCAATCACTGACAAGCAACTGTTGAAATGAGTAGTTGCTTGCATTTTTCTATTTGATTTCCGTTCATTTATTACTATGAACACATCGCGCAATATGTATTACTCAGTATCGATCCATGCTTGCTGCACGGCATAGCTATGTTATCAAATCTAATTTCAACACTTTTCTTTGTGTTAACAGTCAGTGCGCGCTTATTAACACACTCATTTACTTTGCATACTATATCCGGAGAATGCGAATTTTGATTCAGCACTGTGTCGTCTCTGAGTATTTTCAGGGACTGATTAACTGTAGCCGCTGGCCGGGGTGGCCTAGCGGTTCTAGGCGCTACAGTCTGGAACCGCGCGACCGCAACGGTGTTGTTGTTGTGGTCTTCAGTACTGAGACTGGTTTGATGCAGCTCTCCATGCTACTCTATCCTGTGCAAGCTTCTTCATCTCCCAGTACCTACTGCAACCTACATCCTTCTGTATCTGTTTAATGTATTCATCTCTTGGTCTCCCTCTACGATTTTTACCCTCCACGCTGCCCTCCAATACTAAATTGGTGACCCCTTGATGCCTCAGAACATGTCCTACCAGCCGATCCCTTCTTCTAGTCAAGTTGTGCCCCAATCCTATTCAATACTTCCTCATTAGTTATGTGATCTACCCATCTAATCTTCAGCATTCTTTTGTAGCACCACATTTCAAAAACTTCTATTCCCTTCTTGTCCAAACGATTTATCGTCCATGTTTCACTCCGATACATGGCTAAACTCCATACAAATACTTTCAGAAATGACTTCCTGACACTTAAATCTATACTCGATGTTAACAGATTTCTCTTCTTCAGAAACGCTTTCCTTGCCATTGCCAGTCTACATTTTATATCCTCTCTACTTCGACCATCATCAGTCATTTTTCTCCCCAAATAGCAAAACTCCTTTACTACTTTAAGTGTCTCATTTCCTAATCTAATTCCCTCAGCATCACCCGACTTAATTCGACTACATTCTATTATCCTCGTTTTGCTTTTGTTGATGTTCATCTTATATCCTCCTTTCAAGACACTATCCATTCCGTTCAACTGCTCTTCCAAGTCCTTTGCTGTCTCTGACAGAATTACAATGTCATCGGCGAACCTCAAAGTTTTTTTTTTTTTTGTTCTCCATGGATTTTAATACCTACTCCGAATTTTTCCTTTGTTTCCTTCACTGCTTGCTCAATATACAGATTGATAACATCGGGGATAGGCTACAGCCCTGTCTCACTCCCTTCCCAACCACTGCTTCCCTTTCATGCCCCTCGACTCTTATAACTGCCATCTGGTTTCTGTACAAATTGTAAATAGCCTTTCGCTCCCTGTATTTGACCCCTGCCACCTTCAGAATTTGAAAGATGGTATTCCAGTGAACATTGTCAAAAGCTTTCTCTAAGTCAACAAATGCCAGAAACGTAGGTTTGCCTTTCCTTAATGTATCTTCTAAGATAAGTCGTAGGGTCAGTATTGCCTCACGTGGTCCAACATTTCTACGGAATCCAAACTGATCTTCTCCCAGGTCGGCTTCTACTAGTTTTTCCATTCTTCTGTAAAGAATTCGCGTTAGTATTTTGCAGCTTGACTTATTAAACTGATAGTTGGTAATTTTCACATCTGTCAACACCTGCGTTCTTTGGGATTGGAATTATTATATTCTTCTTGAAGTCTGAGGGTATTTCGCCTGTCTCATACATCTTGCTCATCAGATGGTAGAGTTTTGTCAGGGCTAGCTCTCCCGAGGCCGTCAGTAGTTCCAATGGAATGTTGTATACTCCGGGGGCCTTGTTTCGACTCTGTGCTCTGTCAAACTCTTCACGCAGTATCGTATCTCCCATTTCATCTTCATCTACATCGTTTTCCATTCCCATAATATTGTCCTCAAGTACATTGCCCTTGTATAGACCTTCTATATACTTCTTCCACCTTTCTGCTTTCCCTTCTTTGCTTAGAACTGGGTTTCCATCTGAGCTCTTGATGTTCATGCAAGTGGTTCTCTTATCTCCAAAGGTCTCTTTAGTTTTCCTGTAGGCAGTATCTATCTTACCCCTAGTGAGATAAGCCTCTACAACCTTACATTTGTCCTCTAGCCATCCCTGCTTAGCCATTTTGCGCTTCCTGTCGATCTCATTTTTGAGACGTTTGTATTCCCTTTTGCCTGCTTCATTTACTGCGTTTTTATATTTTCTCGTTTCATCAATTAATTTCAATATATCTTCTGTTACCCAAGGATTTCTACTAGCCCTCGTCTTTTTACCTACTTGATCCTCTGCTGCCTTCACTACTTCATCCCTCAGAGCTACCCATTCTTCTTCTACTGTATTTCTTTGCCCCATTCCTGTCAAGTGTTCCCTTATGCTCTCCCTGAAACACTGTACAACCTCTGGTTCTTTCAGTTTATAAAGGTCCCATCTCCTTAAATTCCCACCTTTTTTGCAGTTTCTTCAGTTTTAATCTACCGCTACGGTAGCAGGTTCGAATCCTGCTCGGGCATGGATGTGTGTAATGTCCTTAGGTTAGTTAGGTTTAAGTAGTTCTAAGTTCTAGGGGATTGATGACCTCAGCAGTTAAGTCCCATAGTGCTCAGAGCCATTTGAACCATTTTAACTGTAGCTGCGCGGGATTTCCCGAGCGGTCTAAAGCGCTGCAGTCATGGACTGTGCGGCTGGTCCCAGTGGAGGTTCGAGTCCTCCCTCGGGCGTGGCTGTTCATGTTTGTCCTTAGGATAATATAGGTTAAGTAGTGTGTAAGCTTAGGGACTGATGACCTCAGCAGTTAAGTCCCATACGATTTCACACACATTTGAACATTTTTTGATTAACTGTATGAGACTCATTGACGTAATATGTGTTTGTGATTGAATTGTAAACGAATCAGCGAGCTATAAATATGTTTACAGCACAGTTGTTGTTGTGGTCTCGATCTCAAAGACAGGTTTGATGCATCCCTCTACGATATTCTGTCGTGTGTAAGCCTTTCATCTTAGAATAACAACTGCAACCTCTGAATCTGAGTACTGTTTCCATCTCTTGGTCTCTCTCTACAATTTTACCCCCCCCCCCTCCCCCCCCCCCCCCCGCCACTTCTCTCCAATCCTAAACTGGTGATCACTTGATGTCTCAGAATGTGTCATGTTCTTTTAGTAAATTTGTGTCATAAATTTCTTATATCCTCAATTCTATTCAGCTCCTCCTACCCATCTAATCTTCTGCATTCTTCTGTAGCACCACATTTCAGAAGATCCTATTCTCTTCTAGTCCAAACTGTTTATCTGTCTGTTTCACTTCCATATATGGCTACACTCCAGATAAATACCTTCGGAAAAGGTTTCCTAACACTTAAGTCTATATTCAATGTTAACAAATTTCTCTCCTTCAGGAACGCTTTCCTTGCCATTGCTAATCTACGTTTTGTATCCTCTCTACTTCGGACACCGTCAGTTATTTTGCTGCCCAAATAGCAAAACTCATCTACTACTTTAAGTGTCTCGTTTCCTAATCTAATCCCTTAAGTGTCACCTCATTTATTTCGACTACATTCCATTATCCTTGTCTTGCTCTTGTTGATGTTCATCTTATGTCCTCCTTTCAAGACACTGTCCACTCCATTCAACTCCTCTTCCGAGTCTTTTGCTGTCTCTGACAATATTACAATGTCATTGCCAAACCTCAAAGTTTTTATTTCTTCTCCCTAAACTTCTGTCTTTACTCCATATTTTTCTTTGTTTTCCTTTACTGAATACTCATTGTGCAGATTGAATAACTTCAGGGTAGGCTACAACCCTGCCTCTCTCCCTTCTCAATGACTGCTTCCATTTCATGCCCCTCGACCCTTCTAACTGCCCTCTGGTTTCTATACAAGTCGTAAATAGCCTTTCGGTCCCTGCATTTTACCCTTGCTACGTTCAGAATTTTAGAGAGTTTGTTCCAGTCAACACTGGCAAAATCTTTCTCGATGACTACAAATGCTGTAAACATAGGCTTGCCTTTACTTAACCTTTCTGCTAAGGTAAATCGTACGGCCAGTATTGCCTCGTGTGTTCCTACATTTCTCCGAAAACCAAACTAATCTTCCCCGAGGTCGGCTTGCATCATTTTTTCCATTCTTCTCTAAGGAATTCGTGTTAGTATTTTGCAGCCATGACTTATTAAACTGATAGGTATTTTGACACCCGTCAGAAACTGCTTCCTTTGGAATTGTAATTATTGCGTTCTTCTTCAAGGCTGAAGGTATTTCACCTGTCTCATACATCTTGCACACCGAATGGAAGAATTTTGCCATGGCTGGCTCTCCCAGGGCTATAGCAGTCCCCACGGAATGTCGTCCAATCTCGGGGCCTTGTTCCAACTTAGGTTTTTCAGTCTTCTCGCAGTGTCATACCTCCCATCTCATCTTCATCTACGTCCTCTTCCATTTCTGTAACATTTCCTTCAAGTTCATCTACCTTGTGTAGAAGCTGTATATACTCCTTCCACCTTTTAGCTTTTCCTTCTTTGGTTAGAATTAGTTTTCCATCTGAGCTAATGATATTCATACAGCCGCTTCTATTTTCTCCAAAATTATCTTTAATATTCCTGTAGCCGGTTCTGTTTTTCCTCTAGTGAAATATGCTTCAAGATCCTTATGTTTGCCCTCTAGCCATTCCTGCTTAGCCATTTTGCACTTCCTGTTAATCTCATTTTTTAGATGTTGGTATTCACTTTCGGTTGCTTCATTTGCTGCTCTTTTGTAATTTCTCCTTTTATCAATTAAATTCAATATCTTCTGTGTTCTCCAAATATTTCTACTAGACCTTGTCTTTTTACCTTTTTGATCCTCTGCTACCTTCACTATTTCACCCCGTAAAGCTACCCATTCGTCTTCTACTGTATTCCTTTTCCCTGTTCTAGTTAACCGTTTCATAATGCTCCCTCTGAAACTCAACTTCTGGTTCTTTTAACTTATCCAGGTCCCATCGACTTAATTTCCTACCTTTTTGCAATTTTTCAGTCTTAATTTACAGTTCATAACCGATAAATTGTGGTCAGAGTCCACAACTGCCCCTGCAAATGTCTTTAAATTTAAAATTTTTTTCCGAAATCTCTGTATTACCATTATATAATCAATATGAAATATTACGATTTCTCCATGTCTCTTCCACGTATGCAATCTTATTTTATGATCCTTAAACCAAATGTTATCTGTGTGCAAAATTCTACCAGACGCTTCCGCTTTCATTCCCGTCTGCCATTCTATTCTCCCCTACTATTTTCCTTCTCTTCCTTTTCCTACTATCGAATCCAAAACAAAACACAATTAAATTTTCGTCTCCCTTAACCATCTGAATAGTTTTTGTCTCATCACACATTTCTTCAATCCCTTCTTTATCTGCGGAGATAGAAGGCACATAAACTTGTAGCCCTTTGGTGGGTGTGGACTTTGTATCTACCTTGGCTGTAGTAATGCGTCCACTACGGTGTTCATAGTAGCTTACCCGAATTCCTATTTCCTTATTTATTATTAAACCTACTCCTGCATTACCCCTATATAATTTTGTATGTATAACCCTGTATTTATCTGAAAGGAAGTCCTGTTCTTCTTGTCATCAAACTACATTTATTCCCACTGTTTCTAACTTAAACCTATCCATTTCCCTTTTTTTAGTTTTCTTACCTACCTACCCGACTGAGGGCTCTAACATTCCACCCTCCGTTTCGTAGAACGCCAGTTTTGTTTCTCCTGATGACATTTTCCTGAGTAGTCCCCACCAGGAGATCCGATTGGCGGACCATTTTACCCCCAGAATATTTTATCCAAGAGGATGCAATCATCTTTTAACCACACAGTAAAGCTGCATGCCCTCGGGAATCATTACAGCTATAGTTTTCCCTCGCTTTCAGCCTTTCACGGTACCAGCACAGGAACGCCATTTTCGTTGATGTTACAAGGTCAGATCAGCAAATCGTCCAGATTGCTGCCCCACACGTTCGTCTGGCTTTTCAACAGATACCACTCCGTTGTGGTTGCACTTACCTGTATCGCTGAGGCACAGCCGACCGTGGTTCATGGGGAGGGTTTGAAACATATTCCTACCGCAAATTCGAAGTATCACATACGACGCAGAATAAAAGTAAAGAGAAAAGTCGTATTCTTGGCATCCAGCGTCCAAATGATTAACAAGCAGAATGTAACGCCCTACGTAGAGTCGTTCCTTTTTTAACTTATAAGTAGACACCCGTGCTTCTTACACGTGAAACAGTGTGTTTTTATTGACTCAAGCAGGGTGCGAGGAAATTACATTCTATTTCGCAGGTATTTATTCATGCATACATTGTCACTTATGTAATTTGATTCATGAGTTTGATCTCTGTTCTTCGTTTTTTTGTGAACAATGTTATCTCTTCATATTAAAGTAACACGCGGGAGATAAAAGTACTCGTATAATACGGAAAGGTTTTTCAGAGACTGCTACCTTTTGATATTTTTGGAACGGTCACGGTCGATTATCCATTAAGAGGGCTTTAAATACTACAATACCTATTTTGCACATTAAAGGGCTGAAAAACAAACAGTATTCTGGGATTGTATACATGGTGTTTCACTGTTATCAGTAAAAATGAAAGCGTAGGGTAGAGGACAATGAAACAAGCAAGCAAGAAACATAGGTCCGGAAAATAATCGTTTCCCAGATGCGAAGTATTACGGTTGAGTACACGAACATCTTAGCGTCCCCAAGGAACCGAACTGCAAATATGCACTTGCGGACATTAACAGTACGTGTTCAAATGGCCACGGTTTATGTGAAGAAAGGCTTTAGCACGTCTCCTCATCCACCCCCATACACGTTCAAAGAACCCAGGCGTGTTCCGGATGCATCGACAACCATCCATAATGCGTTTCCGGGGTTCATCGATACTATCATGGCTAGAATCCGCCAGGCCTTTCAAATATCACCAAAAAAAATCCAACTGATTCAAGTCTGGGGACGAGGGAGCCGTCGTATTGGCGAGCCATGACCGATTCACTTATCGATATGCTATTTCCCAGTACTTAGTTGTGCAGAATGATAAGATCTAACTGAAGCCAGTTTATCACTTCGTAATTTACGCCGCACTTGCGGAGTTTCG
The DNA here is from genome assembly GCF_021461385.2 of Schistocerca piceifrons. NCBI lineage: Eukaryota > Metazoa > Arthropoda > Insecta > Orthoptera > Acrididae > Schistocerca > Schistocerca piceifrons. Next base: position 658,495,302 of record NC_060139.1, read on the forward strand.
AAGTAAATATAGCCTTAGACTTTAATGTGTTGTAAAATGTATACGCCGTATCGGGGAAACCACTGGTTTCTGGACCTGTGTTTAGGAGCGCAAATATACTCCTATTTGAGCATAAAAAAAAGCAATATGCTCCTGTTTAAAAGATTGACTGTAAAGTGGGTGCCAGCTGTCTCATTCTATCTTTCTCAGCACCTTTCAAAATTTTTCTAAAAATTTTGACATGCAAACATTTTCGCGCTTTTTTTAACGATCAGCTCACCTCTCGCTCCCCCTAGCTTCCCTAACTGTAATTCACTTACAAGCATCAGTTCAATGAAAGGCGCTCGTACCCACCCACTCTCACACGACTGTTCTCACTGAATCATTCAGCCCAACTCATTATCATTAACTCTTTGTGTATGTCTGTCATTGTCTCCAGTCTCACAGCCAGGTCTCCGTTCTGTCCTACTGCTACCGTCCCTGCTGACTCTTACTGTCTTCCTCTTGCTCTCTCTGCTGCTACTATCTTATTCATTCATTCGCACTGATACTGTCTCTTCTCACAGTCACTATCTATCTCTTCCTCGCTCTCATTCTTACGGACTCTGACCTCATTGTCTGTGGCTCTCGCCCACTTGCACTTCTCCGTCTCTTCATTCCTCTCCCACTGCCACTGTCTCCTTCACTGTTTTTCTGGCACTGTTCTGTCACTGTCTACTATGTTCGACTGCCACTGTGTCACTCTCTTCCTGACTCCTTCGCTCTTTCTAAACGACTACCACTGTCTACTATCTTCCGGTAATTGTTATTTTTCCGTCTCTTTCCCACTACCACTGTCATCCTCTCTCAGCACAAAAAAGAGCTAATATGTTTGCATCCCAAAATGTTTGGGAAAAATTTTTAAGGTGCTTAGCAAGGTAGAACGAGGCAGCTGGTGTCCTACTTTCCAGTCAGTCTTTTCAACTAAGCGTATTCGCCATTCTTGTGCTCCGATAGGAGTATTTTTCCGCTGGTTCCCTTCTTTTCCCTGCCACAGCAGAGCATGTCACTCACGTGAGAAAGAGCTTTACGCGTCAGTAAAATTTTGATAAATAACGCAAACTAATTTTGCACTTCAGACTGGATTTTACATGCACAAAAATCTTGCATGTGCTTCGGTACTACAGCATGGATTTCTCAGAACATTTCTGATGATAAAGAAGACGCTTTACAGCGCATTTTTCCGTGCATAAAAACTCGTTTTCACCTTATATCGTGATCTTGTGAGCATATTTCACTTGCACAGGTGGAGGCTAAGTTCGAACCTCTGTATCTCGAAAACGGATTAAGACATCAAGGGAACTCTGAAGTTGTTCGAGATCGGGATCTTGCGAATATATCGTGAAAATTTCACTCATTTGCTGTACGTAGGCCTCTTGCAATCCGCGGCTCTGTTTTGGTACGAAAAAATGGTTAAAAATCTTTTGGGGGGATTTTCTAAGGACCCGCCAACGAACTAATGGTGCCACCTTAAGCCTCTTAACGCCCCGTAGATCACATCAGATGCAAAAAGAACCAACCAATTTGCTCCTTTTGTATAAGCAGAAGGAAGTGTTTAATATTCATACTTTGACCCTGTACCACAGTATAGTGAGACTGAGAGGACCCTTCTGTTGACTATACAAATGGTCTCTAGTACAAGAGCTAGCCAGAACACTTGACCCTACCTTTCTATCACAAATAGAATCCGAGTCATATACCCGGAAGAATTCTACTTTTGGACGCGGCTTTTTGGAACATATTAGGTGGTGCATGCTGTCGCATGGCTACTGATTAGAACTATTATTTTGGTTGTTTCATTTTCCTGCACTTGCCCCTTTCATTTACACTTATAAAAAACATCCTTTATGTGACGTCAAGAGACAGCCTGCTTTCTCATCTCTTGCAACGTTATTTGCCGCTCCAGCTGTCATCAAACTGTATCTATTGTCACAGTAATATTTGCCCCAATTGTGTGTGTCAGACAGTGAAGATACAGACAAAAATATTGAAAATGTGACAGTGTTATGAAAGTCATGACATTTCAAAATAAACGACCCTATGCGTTAATCTTTATAACTGGCATTGTGAGCACGTAGCACACTTAAAAATCATCCTGTTAACTTGCAGCAGTGGAGCTAACTTCACTTTCTTCGCAGTTCGCAATCTAGCTGCCTTTAATAAATTGTATATATCTGTAATAACTCTGGAGAACTTAAACTGTCTCTACAAGTTTCATTTCTTTTGAAATGAATATTCAGCACAAATACCGCTTATTATCCGAAATGTCGACTGCCTAGAACCTTGGCGATTAACGTCCTGACTTTCCGTTATAATGTAAAACCAGTCTTGGCACATGCTGTTGGCAAACACTTCCGGACACGTTCATGGTGAATAGTAAATCTACTGTAGTTACTGTCACAAGAGGAAATAGCTTATTTCTAACAGAAATGAAACGATCTCCCTAACATGTTTGCTCACAGACACGAACTAGACTCGTTAATGCAAAACTCTGTTTCCACTTCGTTATCGAGCCTAATCCGCTCATTAACCGTCAGAAATGAGATAAAAAGCTCCTATTACGTAGTCCGCTATGAAACAGGGCAAGTCTGATGCAGAATATAAATTGAAACTTCCTGGCAGATTAAAACTGTGTGCCCGACCGAGACTCGAATTCGGGACCTTTGCCTTTCGCGGGCAAGTGCTCTATCAACTGAGCTACCGAAGCACAACTAACGTCCGGTACTCACAGCTTTACTTATGCCAGTACCTCGTCTCCTACCTTCCAAACTTTACAGAAGCTCTCCTGCGAACCTGGCTGTGGCTAAGCCATGTCTCCGCAATATCCTTTCTTTCAGGAGTGCTAGTTCTGCTAGGTTCGCAGGAGAGCTTCTGTAAAGTTTGGAAGGTAGGAGACGAGGTACTGGCAGAAGTAAAGCTGTGAGTACCGGCCGTGAGTCGTGCTTCGGTAGCTCAGTTGGTAAAGCACTTGCCCGCGAAAGGCAAAGGTGCCGAGTTCGAGTCTCGGTGGGGTACACAGTTTTAATCTGCCAGGAAGTTTCATATCAGCGCACACTCCGCTGCAGAGTGAAAATCTCATTCTGGAGAATATAAATTAATGAAAAGCTGCTCCAGCTTTTTTTTCTACTTTTGCTTCACCTCTCAGGTGTACTTGATAATGGCCGAAACCGGTCGCGTGAACTTAATGAAGTCCTAAGAAAAGGAACTGGAGCAACTTTTCATTAACTGAACATCATTGGCAGAATCAGCAGCATCATCGTCCGGACAGGGACAAACCAAGAACATAAATTTCTCTGTTCATGCTAGTTCAGCAATAACGCTCAAAGCTGCAACCTAGCTATCCTGTAATACTGCAGGTAATGAACACTGACTAATTTTGTAATGTGTACGACCGTGCTTTAGGTAATTTAAGAAACAAAGCTCCAGTAATCTGCCTAATGAACTCATATTCTACGAAACTCTATGATCTTGCGTTCGTCAAACATTTATTGACGCTGCGGACTGGAAGCTCAATCCTTAGGTACACAGATGTGGCACACTCTCTTACGGAAATATACTGAACGTCTAGTGAAATATTTTCATTTAAATTTCAGCCTCAAGTGAGTTACGTGAATGAGTTTGTCTTTCTAAAGACTGAAAGTGTGGCTCAGCATTACAGATTTAAGTCTATATAGTTTCACCATCCGATATAACAAAATGCAGAGTCCATTAAACATGATTTCACAAATTACCAGAACGAGGAAAAACCATATACAAAAAGACATGTCGGGAAATCATTTTCGTTTCAGTTATCTAATCAAAGTTTACGTTTTTAAGTCGTTTCGAGGTGAAACCAATAATGTTGTAATCAATTGCGAAAATTCATTTTGCTAGATAACAGCATGTAATTGTCGATACAAGTCAGTTTGCCAATGCATTCACTGTATCCTCAATGGCCTTGTGTTTCTACGCAGACAATATGCAAGTGACTGTTTTGTAGTTTCATATGTTCTCCCACCACATTTTACAGACGTCTTATAGGCGCCGGCTTAACAGTCTACCAAACCTTGGTACGGAATGTATCCCTGGAAATAAGAGGGCTGGCCGGGATGGCCGAGCGGTTCTAGGCGCTACAGTCTGGAACCGCGCGACCGCTACGGTCGCAGGTTCGAATCCTGCCTCGGGCATGGATGTGTGTGATGTCCTTAGGTTAGTTAGGTTTAAGTCGTTCTAAGTTCTAGGGGACTGATGACCTTAGAAGTTAAGTCCCATAGTGCTCAGAGCCATTTGAACCATTTTTGAAATAAGAGGAAGCATGTTGTTCATGCAGTTGAGGCTCCATCACATTTTAGTAACAATATAGCAGTTGCTGTACCACCAGGAGAGATGATAAGTAGCAGAAGGCAAGTTCTATTGGCCTGTGCGTTCCCACGACCTCAGTCCTTTGGAGTGTTTTCTAGGTGGCCATCTAATAGGAAGGGACAGTCCATGATATGATGAGTGCATGCGTCTGTAGACTCAAGTGGAAGAGGTTTGAATGTTTATTATGAATTCTTAATCAGAAAATTGTGGGACTTACACCACCGACAAAAAAGGTGAAGCACCCAGAAGAGGTGGCAGACGCGATATGAAAATATTCGGGTTGATGGGGTGTGTGACGTTATTTCAGTGATTATACTGATCTTGGCAGTATGAACCCATTATCAGTATGACGTTGCACCCCCTTGGCCTGGATGCATGCTCTGATCTTTTTGGGAAGGGAGTCATAAAGCCGTTGTATTCTCTCCTGAGGCAAACTGGTCACCAACCATTGTATGTGGTCCTTAATATCCTAGCTACTGTCACTGCTACAGATTTGACATTCGAGCTGATCCCAAAGGTGTTCTGTTGGGGACATATTTGGGGATCTTGCTGGCCACGGCACTACCTCAACATTACGCGGGCAATTCATAGATACACAAGCCATGTGTGGATAAGCATTGTCTTGTTGAAAAATAGCGCGAGGATACTGCCGCATGAGAGCTAATACGTAAGGACGCAGGACGCCTGTGACTTACTGTTGCGCCATCAGAGTTCCCTCAGTCACAATATGCCGTGACCTGAAGTTATATTCGACATCTCGCCATACCATGATGGCAGGGGTAACACCGCTGTGCCTCTCCAAACCGTTGGAAGAATGGGACCTCTGCCCAGGTCACCACCGTGCTCGCAGACGATAGTCACCTGGGTAGTGCAGAACCGCGATTCATCACTAAATACAACACATCAACAGGCCATGCAACCTGGTCACGGCAATATTCCAAACGCAGCCGTCTGTGTTGCTGGGCTGGATGGTAATTCCAGAGCCCATCTGCTACCAGACTTTGACCAATGCTGCAAAATGTTACAGGGAGTCCAGTATTTGCTCTCGTGTCGCAGGCACACTTGTGAAGAGGTTACGATGTGTTGGAGCGCAATACGGCGATCCTCCCTTATGATGGTGAGATATGGTCGACCAGAACCTTGTCAATGAGCATACCTGCCCTCAAATTCCCATGCAGTTAAACATCAGGCTACTGTCACACCGGATTGCCTCAAAAATTTGGGTATTGCACGAGCAGGCGGCCAAATGGAGAACCACAATGAAGTCCCTTTCAAACCGTCAGTTTCTGAGAACGCTGTCTAAAACGACTACGAAACATCTCCATGTCCTCCACAGTGATCCCTCAACATCTGAACCTGTTCAGACCCCTTATATACCCTACCAGGACTGGTAACAACGCTAACGCGCACTGGTGGCTGTTCTACATGTCACAGAGAACTGTAACGGTAATCGTTTGTATATCCGCCTGTGGCGTGTATACACACGAAGTTACATTGGCATCCGATCACACATTTTGGGTGCTTTGATATTTTTGCCAGGCAGTATAGAGGGTGATTATAATTAAACTTCCACTTTCAAAAATTTGTACAAAAGAACCGCCACTCTTAATAGCGTCAGATATGAACAGAATATTATAGAAGAACGGGGAAACGCTACGGAAACAAAAACGACTTAGCAAAAATTTCTCCGCTAGACGGCGCTGTAAGCGTCATAACGTAAATGGGTTCGGCTACAAATGACAGATAAATCTCAATACAACAGCTACGGTGTGAGTTGCACATTACATCAGCCATTCTGCGCAGTGTGCATTACCGCACAAATTTGGCATTCAGCAGTTGTGACACCGTTAATTAGATAAGCCCGTCCACCACGGCGAGGTCGTACCACATCGGGTGGGAAAAATCGGTTTTTAACTGTCCTAGGGCTAAACACAGCATAAAAAGCAACGATGACATAGATTTGTAACTGTCGTGAGTCTGGGGAAAGTCATATTCCATATGCTGTCCACCGTGTTTTGCAACAAACTGAAATCGGTTAACAGCATGTTCCACATCAGATCGGAATGTCTAAGGGTCGCGTCCAAAGTGCGTTGCGCACTGCACCTCTTCAATTCAGCTATGTTTCTAATCAGACCACTGAACACAACTTCTTTCTGATAACCCCACAACCGGAAGTCACACGAATTAAGATCGGGTGATCAGGGTGGCCAGCTGTAGGGAAATGACGGCTGATCATTCTAGCATTTCAAAATGGCTCTGGAGCAGCTGCTTCACTGACGGTGAAGTGTACGGAGGCGCGCCATCTTGTATAGAAATGACCCTACCCATACATCCGCGCTGTTTAAGTACTGTACTGATACTCGTGGGCAAAAGACTCTCTCATAACGTTTACCAGTGACGGTGCTGGTAAGAAGACACGCAGGACTCAACTCCTCGACAAAATATGGCCCTGTGATAAACGATGCCGTCAACCCTCACTACACAGTTACCTTTGTAGACTGAAGCGATATCGTTTGATGTGCGAACAGATCTCCCGTTGCCCATATTTTTCAAATATGTATATTTACATGTTTTTGGAGATTAAAATGATCTCCGTTTGCCCACAGAATATTCCATGACCATTCACTGTCGACCTTCACACGAACAAGAAATTCTAGAGCAAACGTTTGTCTTACTGACAGGTCAATACCAAGCAATTCCTGAACAGGGGCAATTTTGTATGGATAGCAATGCAGGATGTTTCATAGAATTTTATGCACCGTCCTCACAGGCATGTCCACGGTTTGAGCAATTCTCTGTGCACTGTATATGTTTACATATCAGCGCTTGACCCTTCCTCCAGTGCTATAGCCACATTTTCTGCTGATCGGAACAACAGTTTTCTTCCCTTTGCCACACTGCACTTCAAAAGAACCTGTCTTTTCGAATTTCGTAATAATTGTCTCTAGAAGTTCAGCAGACATCGGACAACGCCTTTTTCATACCCCTGAGTGTCCAGAGCTTCTGGCGCACAGCCACTGTTCTTTTAAAAGAGCTTTACCAGCAACTCGTAGCCCCGCATTGAGACGGTCATGCAGAACGTCTCAGACGCATACGCTGGAACAACCTCGTACGCTGCATCTTTTATTTTATATATTCTGAGGCTTATAGCGTCACTAGTGATGAAACTTTCGTTAAATTTTGTTTCCATAACTCTTCCCCTTTCTACGATAATGTTCCGTAATTCAGAGCAGTGGTTACTTTTTGTGAAAAAGGAAATACAGTTATAATCACCCTGTATTTTGTAAACTTACCAAACAAAAAATTTGTAACAAATATTCAGAATACCCTCCATTTGGTTGTACCTACGCTTGCAAGCGTCTGATCGTGCACTGCTGCACCCTTTCAAATGCCTATGAATGGTGTGGACTGATTTCGCGAACTTCCATAACATGTTGCTGAAGCTTCTATGCATTAGGTGAGTCCGCCGCAAAAACAAATTGTCTTAAGTGTTTCTGCTATTCCCGTTCCAAAATATCTGGAAAAATTTCCTTTTGAGGAGGTAATTTTTGCTGGCATCAGGCACCTTGCCATGATACGGCAGACTTACGTCACAAATACTAGAAGAAAAGGATGACGTCATTTTAAAATTTGACGATGTCCAAGCTCATTATCTAAGGCGACTATATTAGTGTTTACCACCATGAAAGAGGCAAACGATACGTACATCCGCAACGAATGTTTAACTTAAACAAATGCGGTTGTTGCACGGTAGTATTCTGAAGCCTTGTATTGTAACTAATTACAAATAACAGAGTACCAATTAGGTAGGTATTGGGTTTCCACAGGCATAGCTATTTCCAGTTGTTACACCTCGGTCGCTCCAGTAGCAAGCAATACTTTTTAATTTTATTGTAGAACTTGTGACACTGGAAGTAACGAGAAATACTCATTTTTTTATTTTTGGTGTCATTTGGTAACTCTGGATTAGTGTACTGTCAAACTTTTATGATTTCCACACAGCTGAAAGTGTTACAGCATACAGCTGCATGCAACGAACAGCGCTAATAACTTCTCGGTAAACGCTTCCCACATTAAATCGCTCCCAAGGTTAAAAGCTCCAAGCGACTTTCAGTTGTGGTTTTCATGTTTGAAATTCTAAATTAGTTACCTTCAAGTTGCACACGTGCTGTTTTAAACAGTTTTGCTACTGGGTTAATTGGCTCTTATACGTCTACTTGAGCGGATTGTAAAATCGTTTCTGGGTGCAAAAACAGATTTCTGCAGTTTCCTTAATCAATCGAGCGATTTTTGCAACAGAGGTACAGGCACACTATTTTAGGCCAACTAAAGGTTCACCTAAACAAACCAGTGGATCGAGAATAGTTTTCTGTACTCTAAAACTAACAATGAATTGGGTCTCTTTAACTGTGGAAATTAGTTTCGGGTATCATAAAGCGTAGTTTCTTTTCAGTTTCCATTTCGATTATTTCTTTACGATCTACTGTGGAGCACACTGGACTCGCATTCGGGAGGACGACGGTTCAATCCCGTCTCCGGCCATCCTGATTTAGGTTTTCCGTGATTTCCCTAAATCGCTTCAGGCAAATGCCGGGATGGTTGCTTTGAAAGGGCACGGCCGATTTCCTTCCCCATCCTTCCCTCACCCGAGCTTGCGCTCCGTCTCTAATGACCTCGTTGTCGACGGGACGTTAAACACTAAATTCCTCCTCCTCCTCTATTGTGGAAATCAGGTGAATTTGGTGTTATGAACAAGCCTTTCGTTCCTTTCAGATATGCGACATTTATTCTCTCCCTTTGTTTGTCATAACTATTTGAAAAAAGACGGTAGGAATATAGTGGAACACTATACTGTGACACTTTCATAACCTACTGGATTCTTTGACTGAATTTTGAACGAAACTTGCCCCAATACTAAAGAACATTTATGAATACGTCCGGGTGCCTCAACAGAAATAGCTCGTTGTTACGAATTAACCAGTTAAGAGGAAGGACCGTACTGTGCCTTCTCGATGTGAAAAGTGTCCTCTGTAAGAGTATGACGGCAGCTACTATCGCACCTTACGTCTCCCGAGCATAGAGGTGGAGGAGAATCATTTATGAACGGACTTAAAACACATACAAGTGCTAAATATGAATACACGTTATTATTCTGTGCTTGGTTTTGGCCTTTCAGTCCCTTTGTTTGTGCTTTAAAATGTGTGCTGGAAATATGGCTATTAGCTGAAATTCACAACAAGTGTACACAACAACAGGCAATATCATTTAAAGTTGTAAGTGTAAAGAAAAAAAGGTCAACTTTACCGGAAACAGAAGACCATTTGCCCACTAATACTTGAATTAATGTTTTTCATGATTAAGCGATCTTTCGTTAGACATCGCTGATTATTATCGTGTACACGCATTTGTGTTCCTTCATCTGGTAGTTATTATAGAGGCGGAACACTGAACATTTCGGCTACATCTCAAAATGCTCGTTTCGTAATATCATGAAGTCCTCTAACAACCGAGCTCACGATCATCCGACAGTATCTCCAACATGCTTACCAGGCCATGGAAGGACCAATCACAACCTACTGGATGCCAGATCATTGATTAATCCTCTGAACCATTTATACTGCTGTAGAAGTAATTACCTCTTTGCGAAATACAGACAGAAACTGATAACAATATACCACAGCCGCCGACGGGTCAACCTCTGCTGGGTAAAGGCCAGTTTTGACATTAAGAGTAATGAAGTGGCGGAGTGCTCGTTCATGAAAGCAGTCTCGACGAAGAAATTACTAATTGTGCAATTACAAATACACATTCCGAGCTTCAGCCAAGTCAATGTTAAGCAATTGCAGGAGTAATCCAGAAGTAGCGGAACAGTTTATGCAGAACTATACTCTTTGCTACCAGCACGACACTGGTTAACAGCAGTCGATGACCAAGGAGCTTCAGAACCACCATCACTCGCCTGAGGTCAAATAATTCTTTATATGTAAATTAAAGGCGGAGAAAGGAAATGGGAGGGAAAGGATTATTGATGATAGCTGTATTGGGAGATTGCGCGGAATCATCGGCGACAAGTTAAAATCTGCACCGGTCTAGGATTCGAACCCGGGCGCTCCTACTCATGAGACAGATGCGTTAACCACTGCACCACCCCAAACACAGTGTTTACCACCCCTGCGCGGACTACCTCAGCACGCCTCTGGGCCGACTCACACTCCCATCTAGCGCCACCTATCCGCAGTCCCTGCCCATATCCTCCATGCTCGCTATTCAGTGGTTCCCAGAGGCAGTCTGACGTACACAAATCAAAAAAAGTTTTGCATCACCTCGGTTCCGAGAGTTCCGGAACCTGTACAAAAAACTGGAATAGAGATCAACATAAACATCATTTTCGCCCTTTTTACTGCTCATAAAAACCATACATTGTATTTTGTACCACCATACAGTGAGACCTTCAGAGGTGGTGGTCCAGATTGATGTACACACTGGTACCTCTAATACCCAGTAGCACACCCTCTTGCACTGATGCAAGCCTGTATTCGTCGTGGCACATTATCCACAAGTTCATCAAGGCACTGTTGGCCGAGATTGTCCCACTCCTCAACGGCGATTCGGCATAGATCCCTCAGAGTGGTTGGTGGGTCACGTCGTCCATAAACAGCCCTTTTCAATCTTTCCCAGGCATGTTCGATAGGGTTCATGCCTGGAGAACATGCTGGCCACTCTAGTCGAGCGATGTCTTTATCCTGAAGGAAGTCATTCTTAAGCTGTGCACTATGGGGGCGCGAATTGTCCATGAAGACGAATGCCTCGCCAAAATGCTACCGATAGGGTTGCACTATCGGTCGGAGGATGGCGTTCACGTATCGTACAGCCGTTACGCCGCCTTCCAAGACCATCAACGGCGTACGTTGGCCCCACATAATGCCACCCCAAAACAGCTGAGAACCTCCACCTTGCTGCACTCGCTGCGCAGCGTGTCTAAGACGTTCAACCTGACAGCGTTGCCTCCAAACACGTCTCCGACGATTGTCTGTTAGAAGACATATGCGACACTCATCGGTGAAAAGAATGTGATGCCAGTCCTAAGCGGTCCATTCGGCATGTTGTTGGCCCCATCTGTACCGCGCTGCGTGGTGTCGTGGTTGCAAAGATGGACCTCGCCATGGACGCGCATCATGCAGACTATTGCGATCAGTTTGAGCCGTAACATGACGTCCTGTGGCTGCACGAAAAGCATTATTCAATATGGTGACGCTGTCAGGGTTCCTCCGAGCCATAATCCGTAGGTAGCTGTCATCCACTGCAGTAGTAGCCCTTTGGCGGCCTGAGCGAGGCATGTCATCGACAGTTCCTGTCTCTCTGTATATCCTCCACGTCCGAACAACATCGCTTTGGTTCACTCCGAGACGCCTGGACACTTCCCTTGTTGAGAGCCCTTCCTGGCACAAAGTAACAATGCGGACGCGATCGAACAGCGATATTGACCGTCTAGGCATGGTTGAACTTCAGACAGTACGAGCCGTGTACCTCCTTCCTGGTGGAATATTTGGAACTGATCGGCTGACGGACCCCCTCCGTCTAAGACGCTGCTCATGCATGGTTGTTTACATCTTAGGGCGGGTTTAGTGACATCTCTGCGCAGTCAAAGGGACTGTCTCTCTGATACAATATCCACAGTCAACGTCTATTTCCATGAGGTCTGGGAACCGCGGTGATGCATTTTTTTTATATGTCTATTTGTGCAGCCGCACTGAAGAAGATGGATTCGTTGCTCATCTAGGCCAATCAGTTATATGAATGCGTGGAGAATGTTCTTTCGGATATCTCCGAAAGAACAGACACCACGCATTCATATAAATGATTCTTGTTTCAATTAGTATCTGCACAATATCGGTATTACACCATCTCCACTTTGTACACATGGTCGATGGCAGGGCATCAATCATTTGGTTGGTTACAATACTGTATGTCATTGCAAAAATATTCTATCGCTAGATCTGCTACAACAGACGTCTTCCCAGCCATCATCAGTAACGTCATTATTGGGAAACGTTTGCGAAGCGCTTTTAAATTTATTTAGAGTCCACCACGAAAGCCGTCGGCTACTTACATCATTGCATGATAAAAGTATTTATGAAATACGTAACGGAATTCATGTAAGATGAATGTCAGAAAACATTGTACTAGAGTTGTTTTTAAAGTTTCATAGAAACAAATGAAAGAATCGCTCTTACAGTCATAACTCTCAATGAAATTTCCTGCCATCTGACACAAATTTTGAATCCACTGTCGTAAATTTTTGTTCCAATTCTTATTCCTTCATAAACATGGTAGTGGATATTTAATACATATAACGGACCATGTGCTTCGCCTATTTAGGCTCGTTATTTTGCATTTATTCATGTTTAAAGGATGGTGCCATTCATTACACCAAATGTAAATTTTGAATGCGCTGTCATCCAACAATTAAAACGTCTTTGCTGACGACAGCATCGCAAGTGAAACATGAGACTGTTATACATTCTGGCTCGTAAATTGTCTATTTTTACTGGGAACACAGCAATCCTATCATGAGACACCCCTGACTTTATCATTCCTTCTGATGAGCACTCGTTGTTGGGGGACTTCTGTTCTATACCTCCAAATTCTTCGATACAGTCCCACACTTTGGCGATACTACGTTTGCACTGGCATTTGTTATCGACTATGTAATATATAGTCTGCATTCTCTGCAGTTTTTCCTTCCATCTTGGCGTCCATCTTGTGAAGTGGTAGCCACTAGTCTTTTATGCCTTACGCCACATTAACCTTTAGCGCACCTACAAGTTGAAGATAAATTTCACTTACTGAGGTAACTGTATTGTCTAAATTCAGGTACTTGAATAACATTGAAAATTATACTCGTGAAATAATTTTTAATTAGTTTTTGAGCTTACATGGAATCCAAACATTTTTTGGCACATCTGTGTGAATATTGCATAGAAAATCATACAGACTGTAAGCTGGACTTACGGTTAGTGGTCTTTTTCCTTGCCTTTATTGCCCGCACCCCCTCCCTCCACTCCCCAGGATAGAATGTGTGTTCCCAAAAAGTTTACGAATTCTGTAACAGAGGCAGGACGTGGGTACCACCCCACTAGTCGGGTGTGGGAAACCGCCTAAAACTACATCTAGACTGAGCGTCGTTATTCCGGGCCGCGGTGCGCCTCCCCGAATCCTGGAAGCGGGATGCTGACGTGAGCACCTGTCCGGGCAGGTGTCGCTAGAATTACTGACAGTCTTCAAAAAAATAGAAAAATAAAGCTATTTGTAAGCTATGCTGAACTTTGAGAAGGAAGAAGGGGAAGAAACAAAACAACGAAGTGAGTCTGTTACAAATTAGCAATTTTATGATGGTGTAATGGACTGTATTTACACATTAGTGGTACCATGAAGCAAAGAACAGGTGTGTGCAACCTTATTTATAATCCATCAGAAGCTATGTAGCAAATAAATTCATGTGAAGCAAAAAACACTTCAAGGCCATTAGCACAAAATTTCTGGGAAGAATGCCTGGTTTTCCAGGAACAGAGGTGCGCTTTGCACCAAGTGAAAGTGTGCCCGGTAATTGGATGGAGCTAGCAAGGGACACTCGCAAGTGTCAATGAACGATCTTGGTGAAACTTGGCGGGTACGTAGAGGGGCAAAATATTGCAATATGCACTTCTAAGTGATGACACACAACTCTAAAGGTAATTGGGCATATTAGGTTTTGAGGGAATAGGTACCAGAACATGATATATAAAAAATGTGTTTCAAATAAAAGTTGAAATGTAGCTAACGTTCTTGAAAACTGTATAATCAACTTTTGAAAAAATTTTAAAATTTTCAAATTACTCCACCACTATTAATGAATTTTACAAAATGAAAACTTTAGATACAACATAAATTAAAGAACCTTTCACGCTACATACATCCATGTGTAATAAAGCTGGTTTCTGTAATACCATTTTTGGAAAATAAGTTGTACACAATATGCTGTCGGAGTGTGTGCAACCTATCTTATTAAAATACGTAAAAGGTCATTATTATTCTAATTATTTGTTGTACATACTTTTGTAGTATTATGTAAATTGTTGTATTACATTTTCAATTCATTTTTCATTGTTTTTAGTTTACTGTTTCACATAAATGTATTCTGTTGATTGAAAATAATAAATAAGTAATTATTATGATACAAAATCATTACAGTAATGATAATCAGTAAAGAAATGCTTACAACATAAAATTCTTGTACGCTATGCACGGAAAACGGAACAAATTTTCTCACGCACTGGAAAAGAAATGTGTCAAGTATCGTCTGACTTGTTCAGACGTTAGCTTACCAGATTTCGATGCCGTCACAAGAACATTTGGGCTTTCATAAAGAGTGTGTCGAATTGTCGGTCCAAACTCTCCATTAGTTTCTTTTAAAACTATGAAAAGCGAGGTAAGCAATTTGCCAGCTGTGGAGGCTGATGGCTGAATCGTATAAATCAACTCCTCTTCATGGGGCATCTCCTTAAGCTTAAGACCTCGCAAACAGTCAAACAGTGTACGTACCGTCAGCAAACGCCGGTCTGTTGGGTCGATACGTTCGAGAACGTACTGCTCGGTGCGCTATGCACCGAAAACAGTCGATGCGACAAATTCTTCATGACACGACGACGGTGATTTCACGACGTGTTTCGTACACTGACAGCTGTTTCTGAAGATTGTTATTTGACGATTATAAAAGAACTGCAGTTTGCAGTAACATGCCCTGTTACCACCTCCAATGACCGGCACGACTTCTCAGTAGCTGTAGCCCAGAGATGCAGCTTGCGATCTGCAGTCTATCGAGGCTCGCCAGCTAGTAGCTGTTGGGGCACAAGGCTGTACCGCTAGTTGGCGACACCACATACCAACTCGCGAGTTTGCCAAGAACTGCGCGAGTTTGCCAAGAACTGCGCGGGCTGGTGTCTCCTCATTGGTGCCTCCTGTTAAATAAGCCGGCGCCGACAGATCTGCAGCAGTCTCGTCTGCTCCTTCCTACTACAATGAACCTATACTTCTGGACCCCGCTACACTCTCTCTCATGGAACGCTCTTTGGACTACCTACGCATCGCAAGGATTTCTGGATGTGGCCATCAACAAGTATGCTTCATCCGGTTTTTCTTCTGACAGCCCTTACTTGTCAGTATTGATTGAACCTACGGTGTTTAACAAACCTGTCGCGGAACTGTCATGAGACTTAGTATGTGTATAAACTACATCTGTTTACAAATAGGAGAGATGCCAACTGTTAATCCAGTTAATATTTGCCGAACGCTAAATGATCATTTCATCATTGTGGAATTCCCTGACCTAACGGGTCTCTTTTATTATTCTGTATTGGTTTTATGCTTTTTGATACTGCGTAAGATAAAAGGTTAGCATTAATAGTTTTATTTACGTAGATGAGACCGTTAGAAGCAGAATATCTTATAGGAGGCCAAAATAAATGTTTGTTTTCAATTTAAATGAGCGCCAGGCTCCCTACTAGATTGCCATAACTGGTTTTCCTCTGAATACAGTCAAGGCCAAAGTTCACAGATCTACGACAAATGGTATCTCTGAAAGTGTCTGAACACTTGCAACATTAACTGAGGGAACTATTCAGATTTAAATTAAATAATGTTTTAAAATGAATTTATCACTTCTGCTCTTGTGGAAAGCTGTAAGAAAAGTTAATATTAAGTCCGCCGCTTAATGGCGGCCAATTGTTGCCAGTCAGCGATCACTGCTTTCGTCTTCTTGATAGCTGAAAAATACTAATTTGTCTCTCCTTTCAACTAAAACATTACGATTAGTGGCTGGCATGTTCTTGAAATAATACAATGAACTCACTTCTACACACATATTTCCATCAATAACCTGATGCACACCTTTATTATCGTCCAGCCGAAAGAACAAAAAGAACATCTGCTAGCGTTTGACGCTACACACAATCTCTATCTAACAATAGTAACAAGAGAATCGGAAACAGCAGAAGAGCGAGTAATAACTTATCTTTTCCATTTTCTATAGTTATACGAAGATATAAATGTTTTAATTCACCCTATTCTTTACTGGGATATTGTTTATCATCGTTATTGTCTTTCCCTACCGTAGCACCGACGTTATATATATATATATATATATATATATATATATATATATATATATTTGTAAATAATTTTATATTTTTTTCATAGTTGACTTTTAGTCTGGTCTATTTCGTCTTATTCAATATTTTTACACACACTTCACATGCATTATTTTTAAAGATCGCAAAATGGACACTAAACAGCCCCCTGGGCTACAAGGAACATACTTTTCCAATGTCTGGGCCTTGTAGACCACGAGCGTCATTTTAAGATCGTTCGGTTGTAATTCTTACTCACTTGCATTACAGTATATGTATTTAGTTCAGTTAGTTTGATATATTTTGTTTTTAAAAGCTGAGGACTGATAACTGACATTAAGCTCTTCCATTTGGACGCGGGCCGCAGGGAAACCCCAGAAAAGCTCGGCAGAGCTAACAAATTATATCATCTACACTGATTGATACAGATTGATTCTAAACGCTATCATAACATGGACATAGACACAAGATACATAATATTTCGCTGAAACAAACAGATGCATAAATATTATATAATGGTATTCATTTCTTTTATTGTGTTGTATCAGTTCGTAATTCTGTCATGATATTAAATGATTTTGTTGGCGGCAACTTCCTCGTTGCGCGGCTGTGTCGATGACGTCATCTCACGCCATCGCGACGTCTCGTGCCCGTTGCTATGGAGCGTCGGCTGGAAACCGATGTCATCTTGCTTGAACGCCCGGTTGGAACCGACGTTCAGCAGTCGAAGGCGGGACCGTCGTTGTTCTATCAGCCTGGTGCGTCAGCGCTATGGTGAGGTTGCACACCGTCCGCTCCTGTCCTCCGCATGGCACATAATGCGGTCTCGTACAGTTCATGGAACAAATGTACATAAGTTATAGTTGATTGTTTGCTACCAGATGTTAAAGCTGTTGATAGAAATGGATTAATAAGTAATACTGCTTTGCCAAGACACAGGCTGTGTCACTGGTCAATTTCTTTCTACTTGCATGAAACGTGGTGTTGAAAGATTGCAGTAGATTGGATGCCTGATTATACACTCACATATCTGATGCAATCAGTTCACAATAAAAATTAATGTTTTATATTTTCTTTATTCGATGCATTTACACTGTAGTCGTCGTTACTCAAACGTCCCACTACACTGTTCGCAGCATCGTATTGTTGGCGCACCAAACCAAAGATATTGTATTCACCTGTTCGAACCCACACTTATCACGATTTTTGTATCGCCCCACTGCATATACACACGTTTTGCCATTATTCGCACATCGTACGGCTAACGCTGCACTCCACATGTGGGTTCACCATCCAAGTTCATCACAATTACAGTTTACATAGTTCACACTTCACTTGCTAATTCCAACACACCTTTTACAGTTCTTGTTAGTGTTTCCTGCAGCATGACTTTGCCAACAGTGCATTATATGATCTTGGTCTGATCTATCATATAGCGACACAAATGTCCATGTACATATATAAACATAATACAAGGAAGTGAAAGAGTATTTTGTACTTCATGCCAAATTTTTCTTTTCACACATTTGGTACATTAGTTTTGTAACTGACTCTGGCGTGACTTAGCAATATTTTCATGTTTATAGCCAACGAATTCATTTGCATTATTCATTTACATTATGATCAGGACCGCTACGCATATTCTTGCTTCATGAACAAGTAGCGAAAATGCACATCCTATATTAACGTTAAAATTTTATCTCAAAAGCTCCAAAGGTGAGTAGCGTCATGCACGTAAATGGCATGTTTTGAAAACTATACCTAATTCTCTGTCTCAAAGTACAGCATCATAAATGCCACATGGTGCTTGCTTATACGAAGCTAAAACACACATCTTTGTATTTTCATATTTACGTGACTCATTGAAGTATTCAAGACGACCATCAATTAAATATCCACAATGAACCCCACAAAATTTTATACGTACTAAATTTATTATTGAGTAATTGACGTAACCCAGTAGCATGATTAAATAAAAATTTAGTAGTGGACTTAAGGTCTCTTATCTTCTTTACACTTTCCTACGTCTTCAAATGTTTCAAGACTTTAGTATTCATTTCAACATGAATGACCCTATTATTTAACAACCACAAAATGTTACATAGTTCTTTAAAACTACATTAAAATACCTATTAAAATTTCACCATAACTTACATACTAGACATGTAACACATGAAATTTCTTATGCTACAGTACAATGTCTTTTGAAATGAATCTCTTTAAATCTTTGTAAGGATATAATCCTTTTTTTCCGTTATTTATATCCTCTACAAGGTAGCTGCAATTATGCGGTATCTGCACAATTTTGTATGGGCCTGTATATAACATTGGCCACTTTCTATTTTGCTTAGCAATTAGGGAAGATTTTGGGTGGCTCCTTATTAAGACTAAGTCATCCACCTGATATTCGATTATTTTATTTATTGCCTTGTCATACTGTAATTTTCTTTGTTGACCACACTTTGTCATGTTACTGACTACTTCCTTTAATTTCTCATCCCGACTTTTCTCTGGACGTGGTAAATTTGGCAGCGGTGTACTCCATTCGTTGGGTTCCGTGGTGCGGAATAACAATTCCTTGGGCGTGTAGCCTGTTGACGGATGAGGCAAATTGTTATGTAAGTTCTCAAACAACGGTACCAGTTGCGTCTATTTTGTATGTTTTTTGTGTGCATAAGTTCTTGATATCTTGGTCGCGAAAAAATGCCCTCCACTGTTGACCTGTAAAATATTTTGCATTGTCCGTCAGAATATTCTGAGGTTTCCCCACGTTCGGTATGAAGTCCTTTAATACACGCTATATCATATGTTTGGCTATGGTGGTTTTCATCAGATACAGTTTCACATACTTCGTAAACATATCGTAAACGCAAATAAATATTTTATTCCGCCGCGAGCGGTGGGTAGTGGTCTCGCGACGTCCACGGATACAAGTTGAAGTGAAAAAAATGGTTCAAATGGCTCTGAGCACTATGGGACTTAACATCTGTGGTCATCAGTCCCCTAGAACTTAGAACTACTTAAACCTAACTAACCTAAGGACATCACACACATCCATGCCCGAGGCAGGATTCGAACCTGCGACCGTAGCAGTCGCACGGTTCCGGACTGAGCGCCTGAACCGCTAGACCACCGCGGTAACTGTACCATCGTTATATAGCTACACATTTTTGTGTTCCCACGTGTCCCCACACGAAATGTGTGTACCAAACAAAATTTCCTATGCATTTGTGGGGAATACACACGCACCACATTTCGGAATCTGTATCGTTCCTGTGATACAGTATATTGTTCTCTAGTTTATAATGTGGGGTGTTGTTTGTTTGCTTGTGTCTTATTGCCTGTTTTATTTTCTCCCGTGTAGGATTCGCATCTTGCTATTGTACAATGTTCCTGCACAGGTGCAGATATTCGCGTCGGTGCTGCTGCGACGTCATGAGTAAAACTGTGAAATTCAGACGCACTGTCTATAGCTTCTACCAACTGTGACATACCTATAGGCAGACGAGACAACGCGTCCGCAATTACATTATCCTTTCCTTTAATGTACATAATCTTTAAATCATACTCCTGTAAAACTAGCGCCCAACGGAGTAATCTGGCATGTAATAACTTACAAGTTAATAGAAAACTGAAAGCCTGATGATTACAAAACAATTTTACCTTCTTGCCAAATCCGTGGCGGAATATGATCTTTCGCACTTGGTAAGCACTCTGCTAGCGAACGCTATAACCCTTATCCCATTGTTCCCATCTATTTTTTCTAATTGAAATAAACACGATCCTAAACCATAAGATGAAGAATTTTTTGCGATACAGAAATCTTTGTCCATGTCCGGATGATATACACTCATGCTCATAAACTAAGGATAATTGCAGAATGTGGTGCCACACAACGTGGCACTACACACACACGACACAGATC
This sequence comes from Schistocerca piceifrons, assembly GCF_021461385.2. Lineage (NCBI taxonomy): Eukaryota > Metazoa > Arthropoda > Insecta > Orthoptera > Acrididae > Schistocerca > Schistocerca piceifrons. Next base: position 658,515,750 of record NC_060139.1, read on the forward strand.
TGTAAGTCCACGGTACTGGTGATAGTTTGAGAAAACTGTCCCGAAACACATCTGCTAGAAAACGACACTGTTTCCTGCACACGTACCCCGATATCAACAAGGGATATGAACACCGTGTACACGTAAACAGGTCACACAACGGGTTCGCATAACCTGGATCAGGTGATCGATTAGCTGCTGGAGTATAGCCTCTCAATTTTGCACCAGTGCCTGTCGGAACTCCTGAAGTGTCGTAGGGGTTTGAAGACATGTAGCGATACGTCGACCGAGAGCATCCCACACGTGCTCGATGGGGTTTAGTTCTGGAGAACAGGCAGGCCACTCCATTCGCCTGATATTTTGTGTTTTAATGTACTCCTCCGCGATGACAGCTCGGTGAGGCCGTGCGTTATCATCCGTCAAGAGGAAGGCGGGACCCACTGCACCCTTGAAACGGCGGACATACTGGTGCAAAATGACGTCCCGATACACCTGACCTGTTACAGTTCCTCTGTCAAAGACATGCACAGTTGCACGTGCATCAGTCATAATCCCACCCCACACAATCAAACTACGACCTCCATACACGTCCCTTTCAAGGACATTAAGGGTTTGGTATCTGGTTCCTGGTTCACGCCAAATGAAAACCCGGCGAGAATCACTGTTCAGGCCATACCTGGACTCGTCCGTGAACATAACCTGAGACCACTGTTCCAATGACCATGTACTGTGTTCTTGACACCAGGCTTTACGGGCTCTCCTGTGACCAGGGGGCAGTGGAATGCACCTTGCAGGTCTCTGGTCGAATAAACCATGTCTGTACAGTCGTCTGTAGACTGTGTCCCTGGGGACAACTGTTCCAGTGGCAGCGGTAAGGTCCCGAGCAAGGCTACCGGCAGTACTCCGTGGCCGTCTGCGGGCACTGATGGTGAGATATCGGTCTTCTTGTGGTGTTGTACGCTGTGGACGTCACGTACTGTAGCGCCTGGACACGTTTCCTGTCTGATGGAATCGTTGCCATAATCTTGTGATCACACTTCGTTGCACACGGAGGACCCGTGCTATGACCTACTGTGTTTGACCAGCCTCCAGTCACCCTAGTATTCTACCCTTCATAACGTCATGGTTCTTTGAGCCATTTTCAGTACACAGACACCATTAGCACGTCTTAAAACGTCTGTTCACTTATACGCTGCACCGTGCTCTGACATGCACTAACACACCTATGCGTATGTGGACTGCTGCCAGTGCCACCGTGCGACGACCGCAGGTCAAACGCACCGCATGGTCATACTCCGAGGTGATTTAAACCCGCAAATCACCCACCAGGGCGTTGTTTCACCATGTATCAGCATTATCCTTAATTCTTGAGCATGAGTGTAGTAACTGAGCGTTCACTAATGCCCGTTTGATCTTCTCTAAGGCTTGCTGACATACCAATTCCATGTAGTGTTCTTGAGCAAAAGGTGAGCAACGCTTCATTGTTGAGCAGCTGATTTGGTAAAAATCGCCTAAAAAAAGGAAACCAACCCGATAAACGATTTTAATTGGTTTTTGTCTGTAGGTCTTGGAAATTCTTTAATGGCTTGAACCTTCTTGCCATCTGGCCTTATGCCTAATAGTGAAATAATATGCCCGAGAAACTTAAGTTGTACTCTACCAAACTTGGGTTTTTCGAGATTTGCAGTTATACCTGCCTCTGCTAGTCTACTTAACACTCTTCCCAAAATTTCTAGGTGCTCTTCCCATTTGGGAGTGGCCACTAAAAGACCGTCCACGTGTAGAGTTACTTTCTCCATAAATCTGAGCTTAACACTTGGTCTACAGCAGTAATAATTACTCCGGCGCTTACGTTAAGTCCGAATGGTAATACTTTAGATTGATAACTCCTTCCGTTAAAGATGAAGGCTGTATATTTTCTGGATTCTTTTGTTAACGGGATTTGCCAGTAGCTACAGGTATTTTACTCCATAAAATTTTTGTAGTTGTTCCTCTAGGCTCGCTGGCCTTGTCCGCACTGGTATAATAATTTTGTTTATACTCCGTGCATCTAGAACGAGTCTAATCTTTCTTCCTGGCTTAGCTACGGCTACTAGAGGACTGCTGTATGATGATACGGACGGTTCTGTTATTCCCCATTGCACCATCTTTTGGATTTCTTTATTCACCGCTTCTTTCTTGGTCCACGGAATAGAGTATGAAGCATGACAGTAAGTTCCGTGGGGTACCACCTCTATGTTGTACACATACCCTCTCATAACTCCCGGTTTTTTCCGGGAATACTTCTCGGTAACGTGTTAACAACTGAATGAGATGTTGCCGCTGAGATATTGTTAAAAAATCTGACTCTCACACTTCGCTGTCAACAATTTTTGCCCAGCTAAGTGTCTCATCTTGAAGCTTGAGTAATATTCTTCTTGTCGCTTTACGTCGCTGCGTATTTGTAGTATCTGCAGCCCCCCTCATTTAAATTGTATACTTCGACGCTATTTACCTTGTACATTTTCTTTTCGTACTAAATCCAGTACGACCCGTCTATTTTCATTCAACATGCTAACCTTTCCGCTTGAGAGGTCAATTTGTGCCTTTCTCTCGCTAAGAAAGCCGCACCCCAGGATGCAGGCCACTCGTAATCTTTTTACCACCAGAAAAGGGCACTTTATGGTTTCTTTTCCGAAGCATAATTCCACCCACACCTGGTACTGAATGTTCTGTGTCTGTGCACTAATGGCTCCAGTAACACGACAGTTTTGCACTGGGTATATAGGCAATTTGCGGTTATGACTTAAAGTTTTAAAAAGATCATAGCTCAGTACATTAGTTGTAGCTCCGGAGTCTACATATACTTCTATGGGAATGTTATTTATTCGTGCTTTTAATATGGTTTGCACTATCTCTGCCTCCTTGTTATCACAGTTATGCGGTTCTGTTAATAAATCCTGTTGCATGGTATTGCCTTCTTGATATCTCAGCAGATTGATACTGTTTTGTAAATGATTCTGAGATGTGCCCCCTCCCCTGCTCCGTCCGTCGATCGACAATTGGTAGCTTATTGCGGTCGATTCTCGTTTGACGGTCGCTAAATGTTACTGCTTCCTTCACCTGTCATTTCAGCGATCCTCGCCCCACATTACTATCCGCCCACGGCTGTGGTATTACATTTGCGTTTGGCATCAGATTCTGATTGTCACCGTGCTAATTGTTATGGTTTACTGTCGGTGGTGGCGGCATTGAACTTTGCATCCACTATACCGGATAGTTGTGATTATCCGGACTATTCTTTTGATTAGGCCATTGCCCTTCATTCATCCTACGCTTGTTATTCTGATTATCGTTATTGTTGTTATATCCTGGATGGTATCGATCTTCTCATCGAAGGTTTTTTTTTATATGGCATCTGCCCATTTCTCCTATTCTGTTCGTCATGTGATTCTCCTTTACTATTGTTGTTGTTCCCAAAGTTGGGATTATTATTCCGATTCTCATATTTGCTCGGCAAAAAATTCCCGTTTTCCCGATCACGATTCGTCCTGCAATCCTCTTGTGATAGGTCTACCTCTTCTAACACCCATAAATATCTTTCCAGATCGTCTTCTGCAACATTAATTAATCACGAATGTGACCTGGTAAGCGCAATTTTAGAATACGTATCACATCCCGTGCCCATATGGGTTCATCCCATGATCTTGTTTTATTAATATATTTTTCAAAGTATTTCCGCAGGATATCTTGTTTTGAATTGTACAGCTGTGGACTATATACTTCCATCCTAAGGCGTTCTTGCATTGCCTTTGACCAATATCGGTCTAAGAATGCCTTTTCAACGCTCTGAGTTATCTATAATTTCATTCGCCCACAGGGCAGCGTCACCCTGGATATGCGCTATTATAAATTGAATTTTTTGTCGTTCATTCCACGCACTTGTTAAAACATTTCTAAATCCCTTTATAATTATCGCAGGGAGCACCGACTTCTTTTCTGCGTTGTAAGTTTGAAACTGACGGTGTTAGATTAGACTTACGTCAATAGTGTTACTTAATGTTCATACACTGATTGTGTATTTGTGAGTATAATGGGCTATTTGCGAACGAAGTCCTATTCCATGGGAAATCGCTGAGTGATATCTCGTTGATATGGTGGCGTTGGAGATTTGTAACTCGCTTCTGTTTTTTCACCTGCGAGTTAACACGTTTCGACTGCGCTGTTTAAAACCGCTACGCCGTTAGTTACTTGTTGCAACGCAGTTTTTCTTTATTCTCTATTTGTTCCGAGATCTGACTTTCCTTCTCCGTAAGCCAATTTTGGAATTTTTGCTCTGCTTTCTTAGCTTGTTCGGATAAATGTTGGTCTATTGTTTTCTTTTGCACTAGTTCAAGGTTTTCCATACGGTTTGTAAATTGTTCGACCTCGTCTTTTATAACGGTATGAGCCGTTTGCAACGTTTCCACATCTTATGCTATGTTGATGACTATGTTCGGCAATTCAGTGTATGCTCATTTTATTTCATTTATCTCCGACTGCACTTTTTCAAACTATTCATTTATACGCTCTATCAAGGCTTTGTCTCTTTCTTTCGTTTCTTCTTCCGTAATCTGTCCTTTCTTTCATTTCTTCTTCCCGTAACCTGTCCCTTTATTCCAACTTCCTAAGAAATCCCGCAAACGGGTCGGGTAAAGGCGAACATACAGGCGTCGTCGTCAATCTATTCAGTGTGGTACTGCTGCTTGCTCTACTAGAGGCTACCTGTTCTGTTACTTCCGTGTGCTGACTAGATCTTGGTGATTCACTTGAAAATAGTTTATCCACCTCATTCCTAGGATTACTAGTAACATCTACCATCTCCGTATACCAATCCATATCACTTAACAACTGAACATTGTCCTGCATATCTGTATCTTGATTCTGTTGTGACTCAATAACTCGTCCAACTTCACCCATTTTAACAAGCAATTCACTTTCAATGGATAATGCTTCACAGTATAACTACTTACTGTCAATACTAGTTCTAATCTACAGTAGCAGACTAAGCTCTCAACAAAATGATTAATATCTCTCAACTCACAGTACTATCACTTGCTTACGATTACTTTAACACATACAAACTATGTCCTTTTCCACTACGCACCATGTACCATCTACTCTCCTGTACCTTGATGATACCAAGCCCATGCAGCAAGAACTGATGCTTAGTGGTCCTTACCTTTTCATTTTTCCTTTTTTACGTATTTTTCCATCCTCTCAGGGTCTATTAAGGTTCTTCTCTGGTAGACACGTTCGTAACGTTTATACATCAATAAAATTTGTGTTGTATTAATATGTATTTACACTTAAGTTATATACGTAGGTATACATTATTACTATTATCTTATCGAGCCCCAACGTTACTGGGCGGCATTTCTAACGGGTCTCATTTATTATTCTATATTAGTTTTATGCTTTTTGATACTACGTAAGATAAGAGGTTAGCATTAATTATTTTCTTTAAGTAGGTGAGACCGTCAGAGGTAGGGTATCTTATAGGAGGCCAAAATAAATGTTTATTTCAATTTAAATGAGCGCCAGCCTCCCTGCTAGATTATCATAACTGGTTTTCATCTAAATACACTCAAGGCCAAATGGTATCTCTGAAAGTATTTTATCTCTGGCATAATTAACTCATGGAACTATTTAGATTTAAATTAAATAATGTTTTAAAATGAGTTTATCACTTCTGCTCTTGTGGAAAGCTGTAAGAAAACTTAATATTAAGTCCGCCGCGCATTGGCGGCCAGTCAGCGATCACTGCTTTCGTCTTCTTGATAGCTGAAAAATACTAATTAATCTCACCTTTCAATTAAAACATTGCGATTAGTGCCTGGCATGTTCTTGAAATAATAGAATGAACTCACTTTTACGTATGTATTTCCATCAATAATCTGATACACACCTTTTTTGTCGTCTAGTCGAAAGAACAAAAAGAGCATCTGCTAGCGTTCAACGCTACACACAATCTCTGTCTAACAGTAGTAACATGAGAATCAGAAACAGCAGAAGAGCGAGTAGTAACTTATCTTATCCATCTAATATAGTTATACAAAGATATAAATGTTTTAATTCGCTCTATTCTTTACTGCGATATTGTTTATCATCTTTATTGTCTTTCCCTACCGTAGTATCGACGTTATATTTTTTTGTAAATAATTTTGTATTTTTTCGCAAGTCTGGTCTGTTTGGTCTTATTCAATATTTTTATACACACTTCACATGCATTATTCTTAAACATTGCAAAAGGGACACTACACTGAGAATTCGCACGAAGTGTAACTGACAGACAGCACTGTAGCACTGATCTGTGGAAGCATAGATAGACATTCGGTTATTATGGAACAAGATAATGAGCTATGGTCTGCAGAATGAGATTTTCACTCTGCAGAGGAGTGTGAGTTGATATGAAACTTCCTGACCGATTCAAACTGTGTGCCGGACCGAGACTCTAACTCGGAACCTTTGCCTTAAGCGTGCAAGTGCTCTACCATCTGAGCTACCCGGCAATGGTCCCGAGTTCGAGTATCGGTCCGACACACAGTTTTAATCTGCCAGGAAGTTACAGCTATGGTTTGATGGCTCGGAGCTCGATGATATGACAGGGATTGACTATGATTGTGTATCTGAAACACATGAGGAATCATTCATCCCAGACAACGTCCTTCCTTCAGAAAGAGAATTAAATTTCAAATATAAGAAATGTGCGATCGAATTTTGGAAAACGGAAAGAAGGCAAAGGCATAGCTTTCATCTCAACACCCTCATTCCGAGAATGGAAATATGCATCTATCATTGGGGACAATGTCCACTCCTACATACAGTTTGTTTTTCCTCGGCACGATGGCTTCTACCAGCAGAACAATGCAACGTATCACGCAGCTCGTAGTGTACGTGTGTCGCTCAAAGAGCACCACGATGAGTTTGCCGTACACCATTGGCCACCAAACCCCCCGAGTTTAAACCCAGAATCTGTGGGACCACTTCGATAAGGCTGTTCGCGCCATGTATCCTCTACCGAGAACGTAGCACAGCTGGCCGTGGCACTGAAATCGGCATGGTTCCACAGCCCTGTCGATTCAGTCTACGTCACTGATCCTCCTCCTACACGTTTCACAGCGGTCGACGCTGTTAAAGGTAGTTATTCAGGCTTTTGACAGCTGGTTACATTAATGTGACTGTACAGTCTATATTTTTTGTGTCTTTTCATTTTCTAAGTGGAAACAATTTTCGAGCAATAATCCACAAGAGTCAGGGACTTTTCAATCAAACATCAGGCAAGGTGTATAATGCAATTTTTTTCATGTACACACATATATATATATATATATATATATATATATATATATATATATATATATATATATATACAAAAAGTGCATTATACTATGCGATATATATATATATATATATATATATATATATATATATATAAAACTACTGGCCATTACAATTGCTACACCAAGAAGAAATGCAGATGATAAACGGGTATTTATTGGACTAATATATTATACTAGAACCGACATGTGATTACATTTTCACGCAATTTGGGTGCATAGATCCTGAGGAATCAGTACCCACAACAACCAGCTCTGGTCGTAATAACGGCCTTGATACGCCTGGGCATTGAGTGAAACAGAGCTTGGATGGCGTGTACAGGTATAGCTGCCCATGCAGCTTCAACACGATACCACAGTTCATCAAGAGTAGTGACTGGCGTATTGTGACGAGCCAGTTGCTCGGCCTCCATTGACCAGACGTTTTGAATTGGTGAGAGATCTGGCGAATGTGCTGGTCAGGGCAGCAGTCGAACATTCTCTCTGCGGCCAGAAAGGCCCGTACAGGACCTGCAACATGCGGTCGTTCATTATCCTGCTGAAATGTAGGGTTTCGCAGGGATCAAATGAAGGGTAGAGCCACGGCTCGTAGCACATCTGAAATGTAACGTCATCTGTTCAAAGTGCCGTCAGTGTGAACAAGAGGTGACCGAGACGTGTAACCAATGGCACCCCATACGATCACGCCGGGTGATATGCCACTATGGCGATGACGAATACACGCTTCCTATGTGCGTTCACCGCAATGTCGCTAAACACGGATGCGACCATCATGATGTTGTAAACAGAACCTGGATTCATCCGAAAAAATTACGTTTTGCCATTCGTGCACCCAGGTTCGCCGTTGAGTACACCATCGCAGGCGCTCCTGTCTGTGATGCAGCGTCAAGGGTAACCGCAGCCGTGGGCTCCGAGCTGATAGTCCATGCTGCTGCAAACGTCGTCGAACTGTTCGTGCAGATGGTTGTTGTGTTGCAAATGTCCCCATCTGTTGACTCAGGGATCGAGACGTAGTTGCACCATCCGTTACAGCCATGCGGATAAGATGCCTGCCATTTCGACTGCTAGTGATACGAGGCCGATGGGATCCAGCACGGCGTTCCGTATTACCCTCCTGAACCTACCGATTCCATTGGATCTCGACCAACGCGAGCAGCAATGTCGCGATACGATAAACCGCAATCGCGATAGGCTACAATCCGACCTTTCTCAAAGTCGGAAACGGGATGGTACGCATTTCTCCTCCTTACACGAGGCATCACAACAACGTTTCACCAGGCAACGCCGGTCAACTGCTGTTTGTGTATGAGAAATTGGTTGGAAACTTTCCTCATGTCAGCACGTTGTAGGTGTCGCCACCGGCGCCAACCTTGTGTGAGTGCTCTGAAAAGCTAATCATTTGCATATCACAGCATCTTCTTCGTGTCGGTTAAATTTCGCGTCTGTAACACGTCATCTACTTGGTGTAGTAATTTTAAATTCCTGTAATCGTCTGTGTAAGAGTCAACCTATATTTTGTACACAGCCACAGGCTCAAAATATCAGTTTTGGACAAAATATCAGAAAGAGGATATGAATTTTAGATTGGCAGTAGCAAGGAAGGATTTTCCCATACACAGAAGTATGTTAGTATAGAACATAAATTTAAGTAGTAGGATGTCGTTTCTGAAATGATTTGTCTATGATGAAGCTTTATCGAAAAGACGCTTGGATGATAAACAGTACAGGCAGGAAGAGAATGCCGGGAGTATCACGATTAATGGCTTAAATGCATACAGTTGAAAGTACACGATAGCAGAAACGAAAATATCTTCGCTGAGTGAAACATATCTCTTCTACTGCAAGCTCTTTGCTTATTACTAAGCACTATGGGACGTACCATCTGAGGTCATCAGCCCCCTAGACGTAGAACTACTTAAACCTAAATAACCTAACGACATCACACACATCCATGCCCGAGGCAGGATTTGAACCTGCGACCGTACCAGCAGCGCGGTTCCTGACTGAAGCACCTAGAACCGCTCGGCCACAGCAGCCGACAATAACGGTATCCAAACCAAGAACTCGATAATTTCAAAGTTTCGTAAGAAATATCGTAGCATCAATATCGTAACTATCGATTAAAGTTGGGTAAAATAATTGCCTCTCAATATTAGTTTTGTCCGCCACCTTAGCTGAATAGTAAGCATGTCTGACTATCATGCAGCGGGTCCGGGTTCGCTTCTTGGCCGTATCGAAGATTTTCTCCCTCGGGACCTGGGTGTTGTGTTGTCCTCATCGACACGCAAGTTGTCCATTGAGGCGGCAAGTGGCAAGTGAAAAGATACGCGACCCGGCGGCCGAACATCCCAGCCGTCAACACCATACGACCATTCATTTACTACTATCTTCATGAAAATTAAAATGTACGCCGTATGTATTTATTAGAGAGTAAGCACATGTACATTAGTAACAATTACATACCACAAACAGGCTTGCCATACGTCTGGGATTAGCGTGGAATGTTCTGGCGTAACCACAAGCGCCGGACCGAAGAGGAAGAGCAAGATCAGAGAAGGCGGTGCGGCGACGTCAGCCAGTAGTCCGCTTACGAGAATCGCGCCGCGCCAGGAGCGACCTCTGCAGGATGATAAAAGCACCACTCCTGCCATCCTCGGCGGACATTAGTTCAAAAATGTGTGTGAAATCTTACGGGACGTAACTGCTAAGGTCATCAGTCCCTAAGCTTACACACTACTTAACTTAAATTATCCTAAGGACAAACACATACAGCCATGCCCGAGGGAGGACACGAACCTCCGCCGGGACCAGCCGCACTGTCCATGACTGCAGCGCGTTAGACCGCTCGGCTAATCCCGCGCGGCGGCGGACATTAGTGTTCAGATCGGCTCCGTGTACAAATATTAGTGGACGGTTGTACACCGGGACTCGCAGAACAGATTGTAGTGATCCGTATCAAGTGCTTACTATGACTTTATCTATAGTGAAGAACATTTACTGTTTGCCTGTCGTTTATCGTTTGCGACGCTTGTTCTAAATCCAAAGTTAAGTATTGTAAATCTGCTTTATTGAAATAAAACTACTACTGTTATTTGCTCGAATTGTTGCATAGCATTCCGAGAACGCAGCATCCCTTAGGCACCCTATACGAGATGAGTGGGCAAGATCCAACATGGGCAGTAGCCGTTTTTAGTGTTTGCCAGGACAATACCCAGGTTTGCAAAAATGTTCGGAGTTTGAGACTTTTATGACAGATGAGGATTTTCTAATTTTAGATCTGTATGTTCGAGACTACTTCTTTAAACATTCTCTTACGGCCGTGCCTATCTCCACCGACCCTCGGATAAGCGCTGACATCTTTTCTCTTACTATTTTTCATTTGGCAGCGCAAAAGGGGCAATGTGTTTACGTTGTTTTCGTGTGCGAAATACCTCCTCTACACGTTTTTGATCATTTTATCTCTATTAATTTCTTCTCTCATCGTTTACTACGGATGAAAGAAAGTGTGTGCTTAATGTTAAGTTGCAACAGGAGTATAAACTTTTTAAACTGTGTGATGATAGAACAATCTACATATTTATTGCACACAATGTACTGGAGAATTTTCTATTGAAGATTGAAACGCGTACGTCTCATATGTACCAGCGATGGCGAGGCATGACAGAATCTCTGACCAGAGAGTTATTTATCGTTGCTAGTCTGCGCTTGACTGCGCGAGAGTTCAGTTCAGAGTTGGACGCTGTTGCTAGTTGCACTCAGTCAGTGCTAGTAGCGCGCGTGAGACAGTAGTCGTGTGGGAGGAGTCGGCGGATGTCGACATGGGTCTCTGGTCACGATTCAGGACGAGGTATATTGTTAAATAAGGTAATGAAGCAGCATTGCGCACATCTGATAATGTAATGTATGTTAATTGTAATTAATTTGTTCAAGAAATGCCCCAATAATAATTTTGTTTTCAAAGCAATCGTTTTTTTTTTAAAAAAAAGGAATCATTCCAATTGAAACAATATTTCCTATGCTTTTCCTCCCTGAATCAATTTACCAGATTAATTATTGCGCAGGGCCTAAGATCAGCGCAGCTGCCCTTATAAAATTTATCAGGTTGACCATAACGTTAATTTTGTGGGGACTTAACATTTTTGCACGTTTTATTATCATTGATTTTTATTACTGTGGGAAGCTAACATTTGGCACTATTTGCAATTCTATTCCAATCTTATCATTTTCAAATTTTCACGGGGAGGTTACACTTGGCTCTATTCCCATTAACATTTAATTATTGTCTTTTCAAAATTTTGTGGGGAGGTTACACTTGGCGACATCCGGTCCAGGATCGTATTTTGTTGAGAATCTTCTGAGAAGTAGTTAGATATCTGCTCTTATTTAATAAAATATAATTAGCATTTGGCGCAACGCTTTTAATAATTTTGTGACTTTCTCCCACAGGTCATCGGCAATTCGTTGCTCCTTGTTGTATTTATGTTTGTTGCATTTTGTATTGTCTTTGTCTCATTTGTGAATAATTGTGACTTGTGTAAAAACGCCGCTAAAGACTATTAATAGTGCATCACGAGGTATAATGAGTGAAATGATCGACTTAAACAACTTCACCGATAGTACTTGTGACACACAGTGTATTGATGACAATCCTCCGTTTACTAACAATCAGCACGTATCGACCACTAATGTTAATTTTGGCTCAAATGGCTCTGAGCACTATGGGACTTAACATCTGTGGTCATCAGTCCCCTAGAACGTAGAACTACTTAAACCTAACTAACCTAAGGACATCACACACATCCATGCCAGAGGCAGGATTCGAACCTGCGACCGTAGCAGCCTCGCGGTTCCGGACTGCGCGCCTAGAACCGCTAGACCACCGCGGCCAGTGTTAATTTTGATCTTTGTGCTGAACAAACGAACTCAATTGTCTCCTCTGTTAATTTGACGACAATTGATGACGCGGGGCGCTCTATTGTAATGAGCGCTGCCCAGCTTAACACACCTGGTTTGGAAAATTCAAATAACGTACAGACAAATTTTTCTAATGAAAATGGACAGTGTACTGAAAGTACGACGGATTCATTTAATTCCGAAATAGTGACTGACAGTGTACATCCGACTGGCAAACCTTTTTGTAGATTACAGAATGACCAAATGGTCACACAAAACGCGACAATTGCAGATACACCATCAAACAGTACAGAAAATAGGGTAGGTAATTTAGGCTTGGATCAAATTATGGCACTATTGCTACAACGGGTTAATCAAATTAATGAAAAACAAGACAACCTTAATGAAGATAACAAACAATTCAAAGAAGATTTCAAACAACTTAGTGAACAGAACAAACACCTTAATGAAAAATTAGACAACAATTCGAGACAGCTTAGTGAACAAATTAGAGACGTTGCCGCGCAGTGTCATGATACTAAGGAACAGTTACGCGAGGAAATTGAGGCTTGTTCAAAGAAAAGTAGCGAAGAAATTAGATCTGTTGCTCAAGAATTAAGGGATATGCAAACAGCTACAATAGAAACACTTAGAGAGGAAATTAGCGCAGTCGGCAGACAATGCTCTGAAAAAGCAACACAATTACGCGACGAGTTTAAATTAATGACAGCAGAACTTTCGCGCACAATGGACGCAAAGATAGACGCGAAATTCGAACAACAGAACACTCAGATTGACGAACGTTTTAATCGCCACATACAAAACAGTGATACGCGTTTCCGCAAATTTATACAGGATCAAAATAAAGTAAAACGTCAAGTCATGGAAACAATCACTGCACAGAGACAGGAAGACAAACGTAAATTGTTCGCGAAAGCAAAAACATACGTAGACAACAATATTGCTACAGTGTCCGACGAAATTAATACCATCAAACAGTCGAACACAGAATTACGTGACGAAATTTCCGATCTTAATTCGAAAACAGACACATACGCAACAGATTTTCAAACAGTGACCGACAGACTCGAACAATTAGAACTAACACAGGATTCCGATGTCGTCAAAGCTGACGTTAAAAAACTGAACGAAACCACACGTAAAATGCAAAAACAGATTAATGCCTCTGACACTAAAACCGATGATCAGGTAAAAATACTGACTGAAAAATATGATGAATTGGCCAGTCGTATTGATATTATTGAAAATAATAATAACAGCAAATCAGACGATACTGCACCGATTTCATTTAATCAAACACCTGAATTTCAAAATCTACAACAGACAATCAATGAAATCGATTCGTCTAATAACACATTGCGTAAAAAATTGTCAAGTTTACAGCAGGAGGTAACAGAGATAAAAAATATTTCAGTTAATAACACATCACAGCAGACGCCACTTTGCGAACATTTGTCAGACTCATGCAGCGCGTATAATTTGGGTAATCTACAGAGAGTATGCGACTTAGATTCCGAACAGACACAGACAAATAGATTCTCTTACAATTCTGAACCTGTTCCATCATACAGAGACGATAATTTTGCTTACAGACATTTTCTGTCAGTGAGAAAATTTAAAGTGTTTAAAAATGACAGAACACAGATTCACCCACTGGATTGGATACAACAATTTAGCTTTGCTGTTCCACCGACTTGGCCTGTAACACATAAACTTGAATTTATTTGCAGTTTTTTGGAAGGCGAACCGGCAACTCGTATGAGACCGATCGCGAGGCAATGCTATTCGGTAGAAGAGTTTCAGAATGCTTTTCTGTCAGCGTATTGGTCGAGGACGGCACAGCGTGGAATTAAAGATCAGTTAATTAGTTTACCAAATTATGAGAACTCGAATTTTCCCAGTGTCACGCAATCTTTTGAGCACATGGTCCAACAAAACCAGTACTTAAGTGAACCATATAGTGAATCTGCACTCATTCAATTATGTATTTCTAAATTGCCACGATCATTATGAGTGTCACTTTTAACGGGTCAGCAAAAAGAAAATATTTCGGCATTCAGGGATCTGTTGCAGCTTTTAGAAGTGCAGCAATCAGATTATTCATTCGTAAACAAAAATTTTTCATATAACAACCAAGGCCAACAAACGTACAGCTATTACGATCAGCCACGTAATTTCAATAGTAAAGGTAATAGACGCTTTAGGAATGACAACCAACAGAACTTTAATAACAGACAAAATTCTAATTATCAATATCGTCAAAATTTTCAGCAACAGGAACCACATTTTAGTAACAATAGACGTTTTCCACCACATCAGCATGAAAGTCAGCCGGTTAGCATACCTAAACAACAATGTAATGCACAAGGTCAACCAGGCTTTAATGTTTCGCCGCGTGGACGTATAGTCCCTGGTACAACAAATAGTAACGCACGGCAGCAAAGGAACAACTACGTACAGAAAACACAGTATTTCAATTCCTATCGCAATTCACCGTATAGGAATGACTATTACGACAGACGTAAAAATAATGAGGACAATTTTCTGCTTACGTTTACTAACAGTCGGTCTTAGCAACAGCAAAATGATCAGCAACAACATATTCTCATGAATGAACCCGACAATAGGTATCATCCAGAACGTAATGCGTCTGGAAGAAATAACAGAACAGTTCAAATAGTCGAAATGCCACAACATCCTCCAGAAAATAATAACACGCCAGATAGAATTTGACTAAATACTGTACAGGTCGCATCTTCCAGTAACACAAGCACTACCTTTGACACACAGAATATTGTTCACGAAAATGTAATTACTTTTGATGATATCAGAGACACTCTTTTGCAGGAAAGACCAGTTGTTCAGAAAACCATTTCACTTCCTGTCATCGAAATTAAAATTGGTTCATCGAAATTTTCAACAGTAATCGATTCTAGATCACCTATGTCAGTTATAAATGAAGAAACTTTCAACGAGTGTAACAAAGAGAATACCTATCCTACATTACCATTAGGCAAAACGAAAGTGAAAGGAGCAGTATCGGGTAAAGGAGTAGATGTTAAATTACAGACGCATTTATCATTTTGTATTGCAGGTCACATATTTCACTCAAATTTTTGGATTGTTCCGTTATTGACAACAGACGTTATTTTAGGTACGAATTTTCTGGTACAACACGACGCAGTTATCGATTTTCAGAATTCCTATTGAATGTTGAAGGATGAAAATATACAACTGGCTTTAGAATTTCAACACTCGCTGTCTGCGGAAGAACAAACAATTAATCGCACAGAGGTCATTTCCGCATCACGCAACATAGACTGTAATTCCACATTGTTTACGGATACGTTCGTACATAACTATAATACTCCAGACGAAGCTGACTACGATGTAATGCAGATGACTTCTGATAAAGTTAAACAAAGCAGTGCAAATACAGACGACGAACGCACGCAACTACACAAAATTCTTTTACAGCAAGCTCCAGTTTTTGACAACATTCCTGGCACGATGTCCGGATTTATGTATGAATTTCAAGTGAAGCAGCACGACACATTTAAAGCCAAGCATTATCCCATTCCATATATCCACAGAGAACAAGTTAAAAAAGAGTTGCAAGATATGCTCGACCAAGGAATTATAGAACCGGCAGTTAGTCCGTACATAAACCCGCTACATATTGTTAAGAAAAAAGATGGCTCACTTCGCCTCGTGCTTGATTCGCGTCACATCAGTGACATAATTATTAATGAAACAGATCGACCACAGACACTAGAGGAACTTTTACAGAAATTTCACGGTACTGCTATTTATTCTACATTAGATTTAAAATCGGGATTTTGGCAAATTCAGCTCCATCCGAACTGCAGAAAGTACACAGCATTTCTCTGTTTTGGCTACTGTTATCAATTTTGCAAATTACCATTCGGTTTAACTATTTCTTCTGCAGCCTTTATTCGCGGTTTGAACATAATACTTCCGACAAAACTTAAAGACAGAATTACAACGTACGTAGATGACATTCTTATTGCAGAAGCTAACTGGTCTGAACACAATATGATTCTTGAACGTCTGTTACAAACTTTTCATGCGCAAGGACTCACAGTTAATCTCAGTAAATCGCACTTTGGTAAAACTTCTATAAAATTTCTTGGACACGTAATGTCAGCAGAAGGCATTGCGCCTGACCTGGAAAAACTTCAAGCTTTACGTGACATTACTGTTCCTGCAACGAAGAAGCAACTACGCAGTTTTTTGGGCTTAATTAACTTTTTTCGTAAATTTATTCATCACTCTGCTTTAGACACACCTAGATTATGCCAACTGACAGGCAAAAACACTATTTGGTCCTGGGATAAGCAAGCACATTCTGAATTTATGAACTTGCAACACGCCTTGTTGAATGCACCACTTTTATCGCACCCAGATCTTACCAGAAATTTTTCCATTGCCACCGACAGTTCTAACACCGCTTTAGGCGTACATATTTTTCAGGAAATTGAAGAAGATGGCTCAACAGTAATTAAAAACATCGCATTTGCAAGTCGCATTCTGTCACCTGCTGAACGAAATTATTCCGTTACAGAATGGAAACATTACGTGTTGTATGGGCTTTTACGAGATTTCGGCACTTTCTTTATGGCAGACATACCACCGTTTACACAGACCACAGAGCGATACAATTTTTACTTTCAGCTAAATTTACTCACGACAGGTTAAGCAGATGGAAGCTTTATTTACAAGAATTTAATTTTACAATATTTCACATTCCCGGCACACAAAATATTATAGCAGACGCACTATCTCGTTCTCTCAGCCACAATCAGCAAGAAATCGCAACCAACTTCTGTAAAGTAAATTTCAGCGTCATGTACATTCAGCAAGCTGCATTTGAAAATTTTATTTCGTCGTCATTACAGGACATAGCAAAAGAGCAAAATAAAGACAACGTGTGGAAAGAAATTAAACACCTTTGGAGGATAGGAATAATGTTACAATTAGAAACCATTACACTGTACGCAATGACATTCTGTTTCGCCGGTCTCATCCTGACAGCAATAATTGGTTATTATGCATTCCTGATGAACTGGTTAACAAATTAATATGGTATACTCATTTAAGTTACGCACATTACGGAGCCAGAAAATGTTTTCTTATACTGAGACAGAACTGTTATTTTACCAACATGGAGAAACGTATACGACGAGTTTTAGCGTCAAGTAAAATCTGCCAGAAAGCTAAGTCAGACACAACTTCATATATTCTACCATTATATCCAATTGTACCTGTTAAACTAAGACATATGGCCGCTTTAGACTTTTTGGTCCGATTCCCAGAACTAATAGAGGTTTTTTCTACATCTTTGTCGCTGTTGAACTCACTTCAAAATTTGTTACTTTCACTCCGTTACGCAAAGCTACTGCTAAAACCGTTTCGAAAGCATTTGTAAAGCATTTTCTATTTCATGTAGGGCATGTGTTGAAAGTAATTTCTGACAATGGATCACAATTTCGTTCTGCTATATGGACACGTATGTTACGAACTAGAAACATTTCTCCGATCTATATATCGAGGTACCATGCTTCTTCGAACCCTTGTGAACGATTAATGAAAGGAATTGGTAAACTGTGTGGGATATACTGCCACCAAAGACATATTGATTGGGACAAACACATATTCTCATTCCGAGATGTAATTAATTCCATACCAAATGAATCCACAATGCTCTCCCCGTCTGTTATACTGGAAAATGTTGAACCACCTAACAAAATTACAGAATTAGTAAACTTTCCTACACCTCGTCGACTACGACACCATGAAATAATCGACATTGCGCTGAACAACATCAAACGTGCTGCAGAGCGCCGGAGAAGACAGCAAAAACAGGTTTGTACACACCGTGACTTTCACATTGGACAGAAGATATTACTACGTACACACTATTTATCCAGCAGAATAAAAGGTAAGTGCAGTAAATTTGAACTTCTATACGCAGGTCCATATCGGATTCGCAGCATTCCTCACCCCAATGTTGTACACGTCGAAACTATGAGAACCAGAAAAAGTAAAGGCAACCACCATGTCTCCAATATTAAACCCTTTATTGAATGAAGACACTTTATGATTCAACATACTATGTGATGCCATTTACTAATTTTTATGATCACTTGTGCAATTATATTCACATGACTAATTATTGATGATTATCGTATTTTTTCTTGGCAAGTGCCCGGCAAGGTAAGGTTAGCAGGTCGCTCTTCTTGTCGTTACATATCAGACTGTGCACATTTTTTCCAGAGAAACTTACGTATCTTATGAATAATTATGCAATTTTATCTAGCGACATATTAATTTTATTAAATTCTGTCTCCATTAAAGTCTTTAATTCTCGCCTCTACTAACTACACACAACATACAAGGTGAACTCAAAGAAGGTCACATTTCTTGTCATCATTTTTTTATGTATGTACGATTGTTTTCATAATTTGTTTATATGCACTGTGAAATAACTAAGATATAACACACACCAGTTGACTTTGACATTTGCCCTATGATATCTCAACATCGTGACTGTTTTTCCATTTTTTGCTGCTGCATTGTGATATTCTGTGTACATTTTTGCATTTGAACACTGTCTATTTTTTTTCATATTACGTTTTCTGTCATGGTATGCTGTATGCTTAATTATGTTATCATAAACCAGTCATTATTTAGTGAGTATACGATGTAAATGCAAGACATTAATCTTTGTTCATCAATTTCAGAAAGAAATGATGCGTAAAAGAAATAAATTAAACAGAAATGGAAATTTCACCTTCGGAATGAACGAAAGAAGATGCAAACCTCATGATGAAGAGTAAATGGATCAGGATTATCAAGCATTAACAAGAATATACTATACACATCGTGGAATAGCAGTCTTAACTAATTTTTTCTTTCAGAATACAAGGCGATTGATGCAGGCTGTCAGACAGAACTACACATCTTAGTTCTAGTGATGGAATATGCTAGAGATAAGGAATAGTTATGTAATGAATAATGAAATGATTTTTTTGCAGATGATAATGAATGCTGATGAATAATGATGAAGAATATGCTACTATGGATAATGAAGTTTTTCTTTACAGGTGATGATAATAATGGAGTTATGATAATGAAGTGATGGATAATGAAGTTTTTTCTTTACAGTTGAGGATATTGTTGAAGTTATGTATTTATGCTATGTAGTTATTTAAGTATTTGTTGCAGTTTGCTTTGACAGCAGGTGTTATATTGCATAGTATAATGACGGAAGGTTTTGGAAAGGACAGCTATGGAACACATTTTTATACACATTTCACTACCTGTTAATTCGAAGTTCACTACTTTTCAGCATAAAATGCATTTCTTCTTTCAGTTTAATAATCCATTTTTTGTACATTTTGCAGGAGAAATTATTTATAAAATTAATGTGCTATAAGCAGTTGTTCATTAAATCTATGTCATTTATGAATGTGATTACATATACTCTACTTGTTTCATAATCTTGCAACAGCGGACTCATGACGAATGACGTTACACATTTTCATTTACAGCAACAACCCAGAAGCAAATTTTTTTTCCTTGCTTTCCCCTATAATTACCCAAAGCAATGCATTGCTAACAAAAAAAAAGTATTACCAGTCCCAAATAAAGATACCAGTTTAAGAGAGTTCTGAGTAATACTTATCAGCTATGAATAATATATCACTTGAATAATGAATGCTACTAATTATGCTTCGTAACAAGGAAATGAATGCTACTGATTATGCTTTGTAACTGGGAAAAGAATGCTACTGATTACTGTATTGAGATGATTACTGTATTTAAATGACCAATGATTAATTAATAATGCTTTGTAACAAGGAAATGAATGCTACTGATTATGCTTTGTAACTGGGAAATGAATGCTACTGATTACGGTATTGAAATGACCAATGATTAATAGTGCTTTGTAACTAGGAAATGAATGCTACTAATTATGCTTTGTAACAAGGAAATGAATGATACTAATTATGCTTTGTAACTGGGAAAAGAATGCTACTGATTACTGTATTGAGATGATTACTGTATTTAAATGACCAATGATTAATTAATAGTGCTTCGTAACAAGGAAATGAATGCTACTGATTATGCTTTGTAACTGGGAAATGAACGCTACTGATTACGGTATTGAAATGACCAATGACAATGTTGTCTGTAAATCAATTAATGAACATTTTTCTGTAATACTACATACATGGTACAGAAATGTTCAATGACTGGGCTATGAATGCTGCAAACTACTAATGTAATTCCCAATGAAGACTAGTATGTGACTTAATGTCCTTCACTTTCTGACCTAACTACCCTGAATTACTGCAATATCCATTTGTCCTGTACATCCTCTTGATCATGGAGCGCTATATTTGGTTTTTGCACTAATTCTACGTTGGTGTGCCTTGTAAGAGCGTGGTGTTGACACGACATGCTGTCCACCACCGTGAGCGGTGGTCCCACTGTTTATTATTATGGTCCCACTGTTTGGTGTACCTGATGTACTGCCAAAATGATAACATGGAATATTACTACGACATTTCAGTGTCTTGGCTACGCTGATAAACACTTCTGGGAAAAGAACTTCAGATTGTCTCACTTGGTTTTGTACTTCTGTGGAAAGATATGGACTTTCAGTGCAGCTGCGTGCAACCTAAAGTTCTACAACCATGATGCAATCCTTCCCTTCCCTATCCTAATTCTTGTAACATAGTGAAAATCATTTTTTGCTAACATCATTTGTATTCATGGCCTATACATTTTTTTTCGAACTACAGTGCGAGTGCACTTTTGTTATTTTCTAACATGATTACTACTCATTGTATGTACATTTCGATTTGCTGATATATTCTGAATTTCAGTGCGTGTGCACTTTTGTCATTTTTCTAACATGATTTCTACTTATTGTATATACATTTTGTGATTTGCTGATATATTCTGAATTTCAGTGTGTGTGCACTTTTGTCATTCTATAACATGATTACTACTCATTGTAGGTACATTTTGATTTGCTGATGTGTTCTGAACTGCAGTGCATGTGCACTTATGTCACTTGTCAACATGATTTTTTGCCATTATGTTTATTTGTTGTGAAAATGCTAAAGAGTTTTTCAGTGCGTGTGCACTTTTGTCATTTTATAACATGATTACTACTCATTGTATGTACATTTTGATTTGCTGATATGTTCTGAACTGCAGTGCATGTGCACTTATGTCACTTGTCATGTTTATTTATTGTGAAAATGCTAAAGAGTTTTTCAGTGCGTCATTTGTTAATATGTTTTGTACTCACATTTTGTCATTGCCTAATATGTTTTGTACTTGGTGCATGTGCACCATATTTACTTCATGTTCTATATCTGTATATATGCTGTAATTGTAAAGTTAATTAATTCTGAAAAAATTTGTTGCTCATGGCAAATCCAAATGACTCACCATCGATGCCAAATTTTTGCCCCCCCCCCCCCAGTGGAGGGTTATGAAACGCGTACGTCTCATATGTACCAGCGATGGCGAGGCATGACAGAATCTCTGACCAGAGAGTTATTTATCGTTGCTAGTCTGCGCGAGAGTTCAGTTCAGAGTTGGACGCTGTTGCTAGTTGCACTCAGTCAGTGCTAGTAGCGCGCGTGAGACAGTAGTCGTGTGGGAGGAGTCAGCGGACGTCGACATGGGTCTCTGGTCACGATTCAGGACGGGGTATATTGTTAAATAAGGTAATGAAGCAGCATTGCGCACATCTGATAATGTAATGTATGTTAATTGTAATTAATTTGTTCAAGAAATGCCCCAATAATAATTTTGTTTTCAAAGCAATCGTTTTTTTTAAAAAAAGGAATCATTCCAATTGAAACAATATTTCCTATGCTTTTCCTCCCTGAATCAATTTATCAGATTAATTATTGCGCAGGGCCTAAGGTCAGCGCAGCTGCCCTTATAAAATTTATCAGGTTGACCATAACGTTAATTTTATGGGGACTTAACATTTTTGCACATTTTATTATCATTGATTTTTATTACTGTGGGAAGCTAACATTTGGCACTATTTGCAGTTCTATTCAAATCTTATCAATTTCAAATTTTCACGGGGAGGTTACACTTGGCTCTATTCCCATTAACATTTAATTATTGTCTTTTCAAAATTTTGTGGGGAGGTTACAAGATAAAGGAAAGGATGATACTAAAGACCATGTGAAAGAAGTTAAACACAGAAGTGTTATTAATGCTGCTGCTTCATCAAACATAAGAGATTTTTTGAAAGCCGAAGATGGGACCAACAATTATTTCGAGTGTGCTACTAAAGAAGCTACACTTTCATAACACACTGCTAGACGCCAATATAATTAAAACAAACAAATCATCTTTGAAAATGTCATGTCTAGTGAAAAATGCAACTGCGCAAATAAAGTTTAATGTTTCAATAAGCTGTTAAGATTTCTAAGTAATTTCAAAAATGCTACACCCAACCACAAACGTATTAAATTTCAACAACATATAGCAGTAATATTATTTATGTACCTCCCACTTTGAAAAAGTGATTCGACTATTGATTTTATAGACGACCTTTCTGTTGGCATGTTTGTTGATTACTGGTTGTGTTGGCAAATCAGATGGCAGACTTCAGTTCATTGACTGGATACTAGCAAAATTCAATCTGTATGTAAACCACAGTAAATTACACTGCCTACCAAACACTTGTGTGAACCGTCCTAGAATATTGCTGAAGTATGTGGAATCCATATCAAACAGGACTAACAGAGGTTATTGAACATATGCAAAGAAATGCAATACGAATGCCTATAGAACTGTTTGCCCCACGAAGGGTGTCACTGAGATGCTGAAGAACCTGAATAGGCAGACACATGTAGGTAGACGCCAACTATACCGCAAAACCCTGCTCTCAAAGTATCAAGAAACAGTATCACGGGTGAGGAGGGCGGGGGGGGGGGGGGGGGGAACAATGAATACACTACAACCCAACCCGCATACATCGCTCCTGTAAGGCCTGTGAAGACTAGGTTAGACTGATTGCTGCTGTCATAAGACATTTAAGTAGTCGTTCTTCCCCCTCACAATACGCGAATGGCTGGGAATAAAGCTTACAGTGAGATGTACCCTGTGCCATGCACTTCACTCTGGTTCGAAGAGCGGGAATGTAGATGTATCTGATTTTATAATAAAAGAGGATGGAAGACGAGAGTTTAATGTCCCGTCGACAAGATCAGGTTGGGTAGGGACTCGGCTCGGCTCTCTCGAAGGTAAGATTTGCCTCAGGCGATTTATAGAAACAACAAAAAAAAAGCCTGGTCGTGGATGACTGGACAGGGATTTAAACTGGCGTCCTCTCTCTCATCATTCCAGCGTCTTATCACTGGGCCACCTGCTTCGGGTTTTTTACTCGACTTGCCCCATGAAAACATAGCATGATTTCCAAATTTCAACTTATGTGCTGCACAGGTCTTTTTGCGTTAAAGGAAGCTCGAAAATACCTAAGCATTCGATGGCTTGTAATATTTTCGTAACGATAATTTTGTTTCGAAGTTAACGAGGTAACGACATAATTTCAGGTACTGTAATCGATACCACACATTCCATCGAAGCATGAACTAGAACAGCGCGTGAAAGTGTCTGTGGAAGTGGAGATACTCTAGTTTTGTGAAGTCACAATTTGGAATTTCACATTCCAGAGTATTCCCAGGCATGAAAGGTAGAATCAGACACGTCAAAGGCTATCTTTGTGCGCAGGAACACGGCCACTGAGATAGAATATCGCTTTCTGTGTCTCAAACCGAACTTGAGAAACGCGCTAATGCCATACTGGATTACGTCATTTGCAGTGGCAGTCGGTATTTGGTGGTTTTTTTATCGTAATTTATGTGCTAAGTGTTGTGGTTGGCAGGAGAGCCAACACCGAGTTACTAGAGGAGGCCGAAAGGCACGCGTTTTAGCTCACGCAGGCTGGCGTGAGGTCTGGAACAGGACAAGGAAATTAGACTTTAGAAAAACGGACGTAGCTGGTGGAATACTTAACTTTAATCCATTAATGATGAACGTCGGTTTTGACAGTACATGATTCACAATATCAATAGTAACTGATAATGGCGCCTTGCTAGGTCGTAGCAAATGACGTAGCTGAAGGCTATGCTAAACTATCGTCTCGGTAAATGAGAACGTTAGTAGGCAGTGATCCATCGCTAACAAAGTCGGCTGTACAACTGGGGCGAGTGCTAGGAAGTCTCTCTAGACCTGCCGTGTGGCGGCGCTCGGTCTACAGTCACTGATAGTGACGACACGCGGGTCCGACGTATACTAACGGACCGCGACCGATTTAAAGGCTACCACCTAGCAAGTGTGGTGTCTGGCGGTGACACCACACTAAGAACACTAAGAATATATGGTATTCGAACATTGAGGATCTCTCAAAGCGTCATTTTTGTCACTATTTGTTCTGATATAAAATGACGATGGTTAAAGGCTTTCGTAAAAGCTACTTTTCGTATTATACACATGTGTGCTATGAAGGTATGTTGTTTCAATATCCGGCGCACTGAAGATTAAAAAAAAAAAGTTGCGTTTTTGGTTCAGTATGCTGCAATTAAATTTCAGTTAACGACACTTCAGTGGTGAAAGCCTTTAAAAATGATAAGATTAGTAATAGTCTGAAATACACAAGTTGCAACTGTTTCGCGACCTGCTTTTCGCTTTTTTTATACATCTTCAAGCTTTGTAAAAGACTCTGGGACTTCGTTATTAATCTCTAATATTCAGTGTTAAGTATACGCAAGAGCACTCTCCGTTCCAGAAAGGGTTTGTGGACTTACTAGAAGTCATAGACCAATGAAATAAAAGATGGCTGTTTACTTCATTGTGTGACTCCGTCGCAAATCCCTATTTATTTTTTATTGAACCAAAAACTTTCCAGAGTGTGGGATTCATCGTGCCTTCGCTTATACTATGTATGAATATTTACACTCACACGCGCCTATTCTTACACTAAATACAGAGAAGTTAACAGTAATATTGGAGTAAATAAATAGTTTTTGGGTGTTATCCACGACAGAGTTTTCACTACTTGTAGTAGGAGATTTTGACCTTTCTCGTTCTATATCATTTGATTTCACGAGTTCTAAAAATTATACTACTGAATTGAAGTAGTTTTTTATATGATGTGGAAGATTACTCTAAATTTGTATCATACAGTTCGTAATTTTGGCGTACTTACTCAGTGAACATTGAACGTCCGTTGATGCATTCTGTCACGTTTATGGGCATTGACATTTTATATTTATTTATATTACAGGCAGAACAACATGGATAGCATTCGGCCAAGGAAAAAAACATGAATCTTAATAGAGCTGACGTAAAAATTTCGCACGTTACCCTTTCGTAAACAAACTGTGTGGACTGAGCGCGAGATTGTAATATTTCTGGCTTATTCAGCCATCATATTAGGCTCCAGGAAGCTATTCCCAGGGCAGTGGAGATGCAAGAAGCATAGAGATGACGCAATGTGGAATAAGGTACCGGTGGCAGATGTTAGATTCGGTACCATTCCCGTGAGAAAGACCGCCTGCATGATGCTGCTGCTCTGTGATTGGCTGCTGTGTTCGGCGGTAGGGAGCCAAAACGTTAAACTTTAGTTGCTATTATTAATTAAACCTGTCATCCATATTACTTCATTTTTTTTAAATAAACATCTCTCAACAGCCAGCTATCAATCAGTCATTTCAAAATTATTAAAATCAAAGTATTACTAAAACAAAAGACTGACGATATTACTGCCGATGCACTTCGGTAGCGTTCGGGTCACGCCTTGCTGGCTTGGCGCGCGAAGTGTCTCGGGCAGTCCGGCTCTCCAGTTCTGACCGTTCCAGTAGACAGACATGTTGTCTGTTATAGCAGTATTTGCTTCATGCAATTTTATTTACTACAGTTCCGACCGTCGCTAGGTACAGACATGTTGTCTGTAATAGTAGTATTTGATTCATGTAATTTTATTCTCCAGTTCTGACGGTTCCAGTAGACAGACATGTTGTCTGTGGCAGGATGTATTTCATGTTATTTTAGCCAGATATAATGCGTGTGGAAAGATATGTTCAATACGTTGTGATCAAGAATAGTTTCTCGTGTCTATATCAATAAAAACGCGAGTGGCATCCCAAATGAGCTATAGTCTATTCGTAGCATCAGTTTCTTGCGAAGTTAACTTCAGCCTCAAGAAAAAGAATCCACGACCTGCGTGCTGTTTTCTGCGCTGGGGACATCATCATCATGAAGACAGCAGGTTAGTGAAGTGTACAAGAGCTTACGTATTCCACACAGGGCAGTGGAAACAACTAGGCACCTCACGTGTACTGCATGCACAGTACAAATGTGCTCAGTGGCACGTCATCTGCAGTAATGCAGAGGAGGTAAAGAAGGATGAAAATATTAACACTATCTCACTTTTATTCCTTTTTTCTTGCCGTAAGATGCAGCCATCAGCTGCCACTGGAGAACGTTAAGGTAGCAAATCGTGATGGGATGTACGTTCCGTCTGCTGTACCAGCCAAGAGAGAAACCACGTGTGGCGTGTTGCAGGACGAGAAACACGTCCCGTGTGAGCCCGGCGGCAGCGAGCAGCGCGCTGCGGTGACAGGCGCCAGAGGCGAGCGGCCGCACCAGAAGTGCAGCGCCGCGGCCACCTGTCTTCAGACGTTGACGGCGGGAGGACCGGTTCCACGCTGCGGCCAGCCTCGGTCCAGTGCACGTGCCAACTCTCTACAGGGTTCAAGGCCACTCGCGCAAATCACCCACCTGCGTACGTGCGTGTCTGCATGCTCGCGTTTCCTGGACGACGATGCACGTTCCGCTGACGGTGTTCCTCGGAATGCGTTCTCCGGCACGCACGCTGCTCACAGTGCCCTCCGTTCCCCTAGAATTTCAAGCGCGAAATGTCATCAGGCTGCTGCACACCGAATGTCAAATTTGGTGCTGAAGCTCCTGGGAACTGGAGTCACCGATAAAATGTTGTGACCTGCTAGTAATGTGTGGCGCACAAAGTCGTGCCGCATAGAGGTTCAAAATGGTTCAAATGGCTCTGAGCACTATGCGACTTAACTTCTGAGGTCATCAGTCGCCTAGAACTTAGAACTAATTAAACCTAACTAACCTAAGGACATCACACACATCCATGCCCGAGGCAGGATTCGAACCTGCGACCGTAGCGGTCGCTCGGCTCCAGACTGCAGCGCCTAGAACCGCACGGCCACTCCGGCCGGCCGCCGCATAGAGAGCCTGTATAGCGAAAGAGTGGCCAACCGGACGATACGGCGGCCATTTTTCTGTCAAAGTGCGGGCGGGACTTTTGAATGGCCAGTAGTGGAGTAGTGGAGTACACACTCACCGAATCAAAAGCACAAGACAATAGGGCGAAATCATTCGTTAAATGCCTTTCTTTACAGCTATGATATACTCATAGCAGCCTACTACGTACTGCACAGGAAAATTTGATACAATGGCTGTAAAAATTATTCGTTACTTGCATTTATCTCCTTTAAAGTTCATTTACTAGACATATTGCAATGAAAGTAACGTAAATAAAAAAATAGTGTATAGCATTTGTTTTGTATCGGAAGTGCATAACGCTAAAGATTTGACGTACCTATATCAGGTCAGACGAATGAAAGTCGTAAGCAGTTGTTTACTTGTGACATGCAAAAAGTGTGAGACGTATTAGTACTTCTTGTCACGTCTTCAAACTTTTTGCATGTCACAAGTAAACAACTGCTTACGACTTTCTTTCATATATATTTACTTGTGACATGCATGTATATATATACCTCTCGTAGATAACAAGGATTACAAAAATCAGGTAATGTTAAATGTAGGCTACTGTTATAACGACCAAATATAACAAGAAAACTACCGTATCCCTTCTACCCCACAGTAAGTAGGCCTATTAAAAGCTGTCTTCAAGAGTACCTACAATTATTTACTACGAATAATGTTTCAGCAACCACAACAACTGCGGAAAACGTGCTTACAACTTGCCTGCATCAACAGTCAGGCAGTAATACTGAAACCAAAATAATGCCTAGTGTTCTGATTCGGAACGAAATAAAGTTTGACGCTATAAAGTCTAATGAGCATGGCACAACAATTACAGGAACTCTCCGTTTCCAGCAAGGACTGTCAGATATTGGCTTCAGAAAAGCTTGTGATGCTACCAGTATGCACGAACTGTTAAAGAAATAAGAGCTTAAAAAACGGTATACAACTAAATCGAACATGCATGCACAACACATAACAAGTCTCTCAATAATTCAAATACCTTTTAATCGTTTCCAAAAGTCCTCTGAACTTCAATTCAACTCAAAAGCACGGAGAACATAGGAAGCGCGAGAGATGTTTGGCAGAAAAATGGTGCCAAAGCTAATCAACCAATCACTCGCAATTTCACCTATGGCCACTCTCTGTATACAGGCTCTCTAGTGCCGCAGACCACACCATGTAGTTCTGTGCTTAATCTGCCCATCTGATTATCGACTGTTGATGTGGTGATTGTATAGCTGGGTTATGGCTTTCTGACCCTTACTCCATGCCATTTTAGGCAAATATTAGACTGGTTTCCTATTTCCGCCCCCGAAACACGATAAAAAAAGAAAAAAACAGTAAGTAAGTGCAGACAGGAGTTTGTTCGATTGGTAGATGGTATAGACGACTTCCTTGCCCTTCGGTTAAGTGTGTGTGTGTGTGTGTGTGTGTGTGTGTGTGTGCGTGCGTGTGTGTGTGTGTGTATGTGCGTATGTGAAAAAAGTGAGTGGGATCTGAGTTTTACGTTTTTCTAACTGTATGCGAGTAGTTAAAGCAAGTAATCTTCTTCTGAATGTCAGCCATTCTGTAGAAACAAATAATTAAATAACTTCCCGCGTATCCTACTGGTGTGCGCATTTTGGGATTTCTTCCTACTGGAAGTTTGGCGATGTTGTAGGAGATTTCTTGAGGGGCGGGAAATGTATGGCAACACCGCATGAAGGGAGGGTTTCCTCTATCGACCAGATTTAAAATTCGTTTATCTTTGAATTTCAGTGTTCGTCAAATCGCCTAATAACTGTCGTCATTCTGGTCGTGTCAGTAAATTTTTCATCCGTTGCATTCTTACAGAAGTCTTCATTTCTTCTGTGGTACTTCCTTGTGCTTACCGGCCGAATAATTGTGTTTAAAATATTTCATCCCATCTTTTCTATTTTACCTATTTGTCCTGATGTCAATGAGAATACATACTCTGCAGCATAAAACTTACTAGTTTGACTGGCGTATTGTAGCATTTGTTTCTGTTGTTAATAAGCATATTTTTGGTTGTAGGTATCATTGATTACGTGGCAAGGGATTTAAAATTTCGCCTCTCTTGCTTTATTGGTACGTCATTTTAATCCATTAATTTATATAGTCTTATCAAGGTACTGAAATTAATGAACTTCGTTATGTCACATATTTTGTTGCTCACAAGCTTACTTATCAAAACCCGTAGTGTGCATCCCATTGATGTAGAATTATGAAATTTGGCAAGAAGCATGGTTTCACACTACACATAAAGGTAAAACATCAAAAAATTGTTAATTTTTAATTATATGATATAAAAATATTTTTTGCCATTTGTTTTCCATCTGTCCGTGTGTTAAGACACCACTTTCTCAGAAACATGTAGAGATATCAAGTCGAAATGTATGTCGAGTTCTATGGTCTAATGTCCCTTGGCGGTGTAAAAACGTTAAGCGTCTAACTCAATGTAATCAAAAGATACGACTGACTGTTAAGGCCCCTTCTTCTCAGAAACGGGCAGAGGTATCGAGCTGGAATTTATGTCAAACTCTAGGATCTTGGTGGAGTAAAAAATTTAAGCCTCTAAGTCACAGCAGTCAAAAGATACAGTCAATTATGTCATATATTTTGATACTCTCAAACTCATTCATCGAAACCTGTGGATGAACTGTCTATATACATAATTAAGTTTATACGAAACCCTCAGAACGCGAATCCTAATCACACTTGTTCGGTATTTCCAGACTCTGTTACTAATGAGATGGGCACGATTCTATGAGATTTTTAAAGTACAAATTCCAACTCTTTCTGCAACTTTTCTGAGGAGAGTTACTTTTACTTATGCTCTAACTAAATTTAGAAAAAGTGTAACAATGTTAAGAAAAACGGCATGTAATTTCTATTTAAGCCTTTTAGTTTCGACTTTAGTATAACACAGTGATACAGTGTTTTTCTTCCAAATTTCTCTTGTAGGATTCTTATCGCTGTAAACTTCCTGTTCACAGCTTAAGCACGTTTCTCCTACTGTTAGTCAATTAACAGCTATTTTTTTCTGTTTGATAGTTTTTATCAGACTTATTCAATATTGGAAGCTACACTTATAGATTCGGAATATAGAAATCTGCCGTGGAAATGCTGAGGCTTACTCAGCGAGCAATTAAGAGCTGCATATATGGGAATCATTGGGACAGAACGAAATACAAACAGTTGAACTAGGGAAGTTACTGGAGAGAAAACGAAATTATTAATCTGTTATTGTTGTTTTTTATTCGAAGACTGGTTTGATGCAGCTGTCAACGCTACTCTAACTTTCCAAATAACTACTGCAGCCTACATCCATTTGAACCTGACTACCGTACTCATCCCTTGGTCTTCCTCTACAACTTTTACCCCTTCCTCACTCCAGCATTTCTCTCCTGAAACAAACTGAAGATTCCTTCATGCCTCAGGAAGTGTCCTATCAACCTATCCCTTCTTTAAGTCAAGCTGTGCGATAAATTTCTTTTCTCTCCAGTTCGATTCAGTACATAATTACTTGTTCCCTCTACTCATCTAATCTTCAGCATTTTTCGTAACACCACATTTCCAAAGCTTCTATTATCTTCTTGTCTGAACTGTTTGTCGTCTACACTTCATTTCCGTACAATTCTGTAATCTAACTTCAGAAAAGATTTGTCAAGCCTTACATTTATATTAGATGTTAACAAAGTCCTTTTTTTCTTCTTGCAGCCGGTCTGCACTTCATATCCACTTTACTTCGGCCGTCATCACTAACTGCCGAAATAATAAAACTAATCCACTATTTTTAGTGTCTCATTTCCTAATCTAATTCGTTCAGAGTCACCTGATTTAATTCGATTACATTCCTTATCCTTATTTTGCTTTTATTGATGCGTATCTTATAACCTCTTTCCACAATCCATACCACTGAACATTTCTTCCAAGTCTTTTGCTGTCTCTGACAAAATGACAAAGTCATTGATAAATGAAGTTTTATTTCTTCTCCCAGAAATTTAATTCACTTTGCAAAATTCTCCTTGGTTTCCTTCATTTCTTTCTCAACGTACAGACTGAATAACATCTGTGAGAGGTAATAATCATGCCTCAGTCCCTTCTCAACCACTGATTCCCTTTCGGTTCTACCACTCTTAAAACTGCTGTGTGCTTTCTGTACAAGTTGTAAATAAGCTTGAACTTCTTGTATGTTATTCCTGCTGCCTTCAGATATCAGAAGACTGTAGTCTACTTGACACTGCCAAAAGTTTTCTTTAAATCTACAAGTGCTATAAACATAGTTAGGCGAAATACGCGGTGTATCATTGTAAGAGTGTGCCGGGGTTTACCCAATTCATTGCTAACAGCGCCACGTCATCATAACCCGCCTGTGCGTAGCGTACAAAGCATTAGACCGTAATTTAAGAGTAAAATTAATAATTAAATTAAATTTTCCAAATTTCGGCAGTGTATATTTAAGTATATTAATGTTAACATCGTAAAGTCTGAGAACGATCGTATGAATACGTATGTGAGACAAAATATACGATCCTAAAAACAAAAAATAAGTGGCACTGTATAATAAAACTGAAAAGGAAAGGTAAAAACTGGTTGGAATATGAAAATGTATGTCACAATTAAAAGTCATATGTCTCATCTCGATCAGAGCAATATTTTGGCTAAAATCGGCGTTTTTACGAAAAATTGAAGCCGCTAAATATTGGAATCAAAAAGCTGAAAATTCGTTTGTGAAGCCAGTTTCGTGTAATGACATTAAATATGTGACACCAACAAGCTAACTCTATTAGTTTTCAAATTATTTCCTAAAAACCAAATTTTGGTCGAAAATGTACTTATTCATGGTAGATTAAGTATTATTTATATTTGAATTACAGTATTCGATTACACTCATTCAATACAGTTGTACTAAGTTTCAAGACTGTATTGCAAATAATACTGGTTACAAGGAATCTTCAAGAGGCAGCTGAGAGGTCATGTTCAACAGTCGGTTCCGTTCTGAAAATGGTAGCCGGAAAATTTTACGTGCTGTCGAGCTAAAACTTTTTCAGCAACTAAAGCAAACTTAACTCTATTTATATAAAAATTAAGAAGGTTGTAAATTGTTAAACGAGACAGGTATTAATTAATACATGTTTGCGAAAGGGGCCTTTTAGATACTGCTACTTGTGCCCGGGGTGGTTGATAGCAGATGTTCCGTTCGGCTGTCCGCTGTACCCGTATATAAACACAGCCTTAGAGGCAGTGGTAGGACGTACGTCGCACTGAGATATCAAACCGTCCGCGTCAGTCGCAAGCCCGCGTACGTTGTGCCTCGCCTCTCGAGTGATGTCAGAGCTGGGCAGAATTGAATTCGTTGTCGGTAAAAGTAAGGAGTGAACTCGCGAGGACTGTACATCGTACTGGATCGCTTAGATTTCGCGAAACTAGCTGTGTGCCGCCCATAATGTTGAAAAAACCGCGTGTCCAGTGGCGATATCATTTTCCACTCTTAAGGCAAGCAATTAACTTTTGTTGACTGGAAGTCAGGGCGACAGACTATTCTACTTCGAACTTCGCGTAGAGATCGCCTCTGAACTTTTAGTAGTGCTGTTTCCGTGAGCTTTACAGAATAGTCAGATGATGTCTCTCCAGTCTCATATACTCCACATAAACTAGTATAATCGTTTGGTTGACATTTCCCGCAATAACTTTAGTAATTCTGGATTAATGTTATCTATCCCACCTGCCTTGTTTCTTTTCATGTCTTCCACAAAAATGGTTTAAATGGCTCTAAGCACTATGGCACTTAACTTCTGTGGTCATCAGCCCCCTAAAACTTAGAACTACGTAAACCTAACTAACCTAAGGACATCACAAACATCCATGCCCGAGGCAGGATTCGAACCTGCGACCGTAACAGTCGTGCGGTTCCGGACTGAAGCGCCTAGAACCGCTCGGCCACAGCGGCCGGCTTGTCTTCCACAGCTCTGCCAAATTCTGATTTATACTGGACCACCTACGTGTTCCAGATGGACATCCATCTCTTCGTCGATGCCAGCCAGCAGACAGTTTATGTCCTTCGTAGAGCCCCCCACACTACTTTATTCAGTTTCCATTATCTCTTCTGCGCTTAACTGTGGAATTCCTTTTGCGCTCTTAATGCTGATGCCCTTGATTTAAATTCCGCTGAAGGTTATTTTGACTTCTCTATACGCAGTGTCTGTCCTTCCAACTCACTTTTCCTTTGTAATTGCTTTACATTTTTCCTCAAGCCATTTTACGTTAACTTACCTAAACTTCCTGTTGATGTCATTGCTAAGTGGTATATTTCACAGTATTCCTTTCTTTTCGTAAACATTTTTGTATTTCCTTCTTTCGTCGATCAATGGAAGTATTTCTTCTGTCTCCCAAGGTTTCTTCGCAGTTGCTTTCTTTATAAATATATTCACCTGTCGAACGTCTTTGACTGCCTGTTTTAGGGTCTACCATTCCTCTTCCACTGAACTTCCCACGACGGCATTCTTTATCGCAGTATCTACAGCTCAGAAAACTCCAAACGCTCATCATAATTTCTCAATACTTCAGTATCCCACATCATTACACAATGATTCTTCCGGAAGTTTCTTTTAAACTTCCGTCTAGTATTCATCTTTTCGTCATTACTAAACGTAATCCAATATCCGATTTCGGTACCTGTTCTGATCATAATACAATGTGGGCAGAATAAAACTGGCCGAGAAAATATTTCACACACGCAACCCAACTTAAGTAATCCGCAACCTGGTCAGATGATGTGAGATGGATTGCCTATCTTAAGGAGCATGAAGTATTTTCCATTCGTATCTCCGTGTCGCCGGGTCTTTTCCAAGTATATCTCCTCCTCTTGTGATTTTTGAACAGTATATTTGCTATTACTAGCTGAGATTTACCCCAGAACTCGACGTGTCTTTTTCCGTTCTCATTCCTACCACTAGGTCCGTATTCTTCTGTAACTCTGTCTTCTATTCCTTTCCCTACCATAGTGTTCCATTTCCCTACGACTAGAATTTCATCTCCCTTTACATACCGGGTAACCCTTTCAGTACCGTGATATATTCTCTCTGTCTCGTTTTCTTCTGTACATCGGCATGTGTACCTAAACTATGGTTGTTGGTGCCGGTTTGCTATCGATTCTGGTAAGAATAATCCTACGACTGAACTGTTGACAGTAACTCACTCTTTGCCTTATTTTCCTGTTCATAATGAAACCCACTGTCGTTATACCACTTTCTGTTGCTGTTATTTTACCCTATACTCGCCTAGCCAGAAAATATTACCTTCTTTTCATTTCACTTCCCTTGCCCTCACTACATCTAACTGAGACTTTGCATTTTGCTTTTCACATTTTCTAGCTTTCCTATCACATTCAGACCTCTGAAGTCCGAAACACTCGCAAATACAACAACAGACATACCTCCAGAACTTGCCACACCCAACGGAAACCGAAAATAGATACGTAAACGGAGGGGCAGATCAGCGTCTTTCCTGGATAAAATTACTCATATGCACCCCAAAAACCTACCAAGGAAACCACTGGTAGACCTCACCCGAATCAAAACAGGTGCTTGCAACTAAGCTACTTTCCAGCAGCTTGGAAGAAAGCCAAACTATGAACTATTCCTAAAGCAGAGAAAGACCCCCAGTCTCCAGGCGAACAACCGTCCAATAAGTCTCCTAAAAACCACGAGGAAAATCCTGGAGAGAGTTGTACTCAACCGAACACAGAAGACCCTGAATGAAGACAACACGCTTAGAACTGAAAAGTTTGGCTTTCAGCGGAAGGTTTCCACCGAACTTCAAATGCTTCCGTAAACTGAACACTTACCGAAAAAAAAGAATCTCAAAAATTCAACGGCTGCCATCTTTCGCGATTGGGAAAAACCCTTCGATAAGATATGGCAGGCATACCTAATCCGGAGGAACAAGACTTCTGGTCAGGTGACTACAGGGTTATAAACACAAAATAAAATAGGGGTAATGCAGGAGTAGGTTTAATAGTGAATAGGAAAATAGGAATGCGGGTAAGCTACTACAAACAGCATAGTGAACGCATTATTGTGGCCAAGACAGATACGAAGCCCACGCCTACTACAGTAGTACAAGTTTATATGCCAACTAGCTCTGCAGATGACGAAGAAATTGCAGAAATGTATGATGAAATAAAATAAATTATTCAGATAGTGAAGGGTGACGAAAATTTAATAGTCATGGGTGACTGGATTCGGTAGTAGGAAAAGGGCGAGAAGGAAACGTAGTAGGTGAATATGGATTGGGGCTAAGAAATGAAAGAGGAAGCCGCCTGGTAGAATTTTGCACAGAGCACAACTTAATCATAGCTAACACTTGGTTCAAGAATCATAAAAGAAGGTTGTATACATGGAAGAAGCCTGGAGATACTGACAGGTTTCAGATAGATTATCTAATGGTAAGACAGAGATTTAGGAACCAGGTTTTAAATTGTAAGACATTTCCAGGGGCAAATGTGGACTCTGACCACAATCTATTGGTTATGACCTGTAGATTAAAACTGAAGAAACTGCAAAAAGGTGGGAATTTAAGGAGATGGGACCTGGATAAACTGAAAGAACCAGAGGTTGTACAGAGTTTCAGGGAGAGCATAAGGGAACAATTGACAGGAATGGGGGAAAGAAATACAGGAGAAGAAGAATGGGTAGCTTTGAGGAATGAAATAGTGAAGGCAACAGAGGATCAAGTAGGTAAAAAGATGAGGGCTAGTAGAAATCCTTGGATAACAGAAGAAATATTGAATTTAATTGATGAAAGGAGAAAATATAAAAATGCAGTAAATGAAGCAGGCAAAAAGGAACACAAACGTCTCAAAAATGAGATCGACAGGAAGCGCAAGTAAGGATGTAGAGGCTTATCTCACTAGGGGTAAGATAGATACTGCCTACAGGAAAATTAAAGAGACCTTTGGAGATAAGAGAACCACTTGCATGAACATCAAGAGCTCAGATGGAAACCCAGTTCTAAGCAAAGAAGGGAAAGCAGATAGGTGGAAGGAGTATGTAGAAGGTCTATACAAGGGCGATGTACTTGAGGACAATATTATGGAAATGGAAGAGGAGGTAGATGAACATGAAATGGGAGGTACGATACTGCGTGAAGAGTTTGACAGAGCACTGAAAGACCTCAGTCGAAACAAGGCCCCCGGAGTAGACAACATTCCATTGGAACTACTGACGGCCTTGGGAGAACCAGTCCTGACAAAACTCTATCATCTGGTGAGCAAGATGTATGAGACAGGTGAAATACCCTCAAACTTCAAGAAGAATATAATAATTCCAATCCCAAAGAAAGCAGGTGTTGACAGATGTGAAAATTACCGAACTATCAGTTTAATAAGTCACAACTGCAAAATACTAACGCGAATCTTTTATAGAAGAATGGAAAAACTAGTAGAAGCCGACCTCGGCGAAGATCAGTTTGGATTCCGTAGAAATGTTGGAACACGTGAGGCAATGCTGACCCCCTAGATTAAGGAAGGGCAAACCTACGTTTCTAGCATTTGTAGACTTAGAGAAAGCTTTTGACAATGTTGACTGGAATACTCTCTTTCAAATTCTGAAGGTGGCAGGGGTAAAATACAAGGAGCGAAAGGCTATTTACAATTTGTACAGAAACCAGATGGCAGTTATAAGAATCGAGGGGCATGAAAGGGAAGCAGTGGTTGGGAAGGGAGTGAGACAGGGCTGTAGCCTATCCCCGATGTTATTCAATCTGTATATTGAGCAAGCAGTAAAGGAAACAAAAGAAAGAGAATAGAAGCTTTTGAAATGTGGTGCTACAGAAGAATGCTGAAGATTAGATGGGTAGATCACATAACTAATGAGGAAGTATTGAATAGGATTGGGGAGAAGAGTAGTTTGTGGCACAACTTGACTAGAAGAAGGGACCGGTTGGTATGACATGTTCTGAGGCATCAAGGGATCACCAATTTAGTATTGGAGGGCAGCATGGAGGGTAAAAATCGTAGAGGGAGACCAAGAGATGAATACACTAAGCAGATTCAGAAGGATGTAGGTTGCGGTAGGTACTGGGAGATGAAGAAGCTTGCACAGTATAGAGCAGCATGGAGAGCTGCATCAAACCACTCTCAGGACTGAAGACCACAACGACAACAACCTAATCTGGATATTACTCAATCAGACAACCATTCCCGCCAAATACACAAAACTAACAGACAGCTTTCTGTGCAACAGGCACTTTGCCGTGGAAGCCGACGGCTAATTTCACCCGCAAGACCAATATACGCCGGCATCCCACAAGGATCTGTGCCCTCACTGACCCTGTTGTTTACAGGTGTAAACATCGTCCAGTTTGCGGATGACACGGCCTTTCTCACAACTGGGAAAAGACATAAAATAAATGTCAGAAGACTGCAAAGACAATTCTGCAGATCGGTGGACACCTGTGTCCGAAACCAAAGTCAAATAAACAGTACAAACAGCACTAAACACCCCACACAGACAACCATACACGGCGAGCCAGCGAAGCCGACTGGCCTTTCATCAACATACGACAAAAAAAAAAAAAAAAAAAATAACAAAAAAAAAAAATGCTTCGCCCCCAGATTCAGTTGTATCTACAGGCTTATCAACATTAATATGGAAGACTGCAGTGAGGACAATACACGACAGTACAAAACGTGTCTGTGTGTCAGTGACTTACGTAAGTGTATTGGCATTCAACACTATTAGTTAGATGCAATCAAGTACATTACTCCAATTGTACTTAACTCAGCACGATAGAAGAACCTTCAGATATACAAAGTTATGCGTATTTCAGTTATTAAGTGTATATAGTGTAAATAAACTTACTGATGTGTTAACTTTTTTTAGATGTCTGATTGTCTTTATTAGCTGACTCTACTAATGTGTCTTTATTAGCTGACTCTACTGATGACATACCGTGCCCTCGCCGACACTGCTGAGTGGGAAGGTGTATCCTTTTGGCACTCCAGTAACCACTCCCCATCCGGTTATATCTACATCAACATACATGTGAAAAGCATGGCGAGGTGGAAGTATTCCCATTGCACCACATATTGTGGTTTCTTTCGGCTCCTTTCGAGTACTGAACGCATGAATAATGACAGCTAAAATTCCCTTGCACGCGCTGTAATTGGTCTAATCATGTCTTTGTGCTCTCTACGGGAACGACACCCGGGTGTTGAAATTAGGCTCTCGCGAAATAGTTGAGATGTATCATCAGACATTTTCCCTTTCTTGCGGCCCTCCCCCGGTGAGTCTAGCCAACCTGTGACCATTCGTGCTGCCCTCTTTTTTTATACTTTCATTATCGCCTGTTAGTCTTATTGGGTATTGGTCCCACACACTTGAGCAGTATTCAAGGATATGTCGCACAACTTACTTGCAAACAGTTTCTGTTGTAGACTGTTTTCATTCATCCAGAATCGTGCCAGTTACCTGAAGCCTGCGATCTGCTCTCCTTAAGATTGAATGTACGTGATTATTCCATTTCATATCTGCAAGGTTCTCAATACACAATATGACCGTAAGGATTGAAATACTCTTCCACAGAGCACGCCTGAAATTACTTGTACATCTGTTAATGACTCTCCATTCAAGATAGCATGTCGTTTTCTCCCTATCAAGATATTTGCAATCCAATGAAAACGAGTGGTTCCGGAGACCTTTACAAGTCTCAAAAGTCTCAAACTTCTATTTTGTACATGTAGAGCGAATCAACGTACGAAAATTTGTACCCTGGTCGAATCCCGGCCTTAGTACAAATTTCGTCGCTTCATTCTGCATGACGTCATTTTCAGTCCAGTCACAAATTTCATTTGATATTCCATACCATTGCACTTTCGTTAGTAGTGGTTAGTATGGTACTGAACGAAATTCTTTTTGGAAGTCAGGAAATATGGAAGTTGGGTTTCAGACGATCGATGCCTTCTGAATCCACGCTTTCAACAAGGAGAATCTTCCCTGTTCGAGATAATTTAAGACGTTTGAGCTCAAAATATGTTTAATGAATCTACAACAGTCGAATGTCAATGCCATTGCACGAGTGTGACCTGAGCTTTCTTCCAAACTCTAGGTACAACCTTTTTTTTGGCGGGCGAGGGAGGGTATATACTGCATGTTTCATTCTATTTAATCCGTCAGTCATTCTATCAGGGCCTGAGCTTCGTCCAGTTTTAGCCTTCACAATAATTCTGTATTAATCCACTCTCGAACAGCGAACAGGAGAAACGAACACCTATATCTTTCCGTGCGATTTCTGATTTCCCTTATTTTATTATGATGGTCTTTTCTCCCTATGTAGGTCGGCGTCAACAAAATATTTTCGTATGCGGAGGAGAAAGTTGGTGATTGAAATTTCATGAGAAGATTTCGCCGCAATGAAAAACGCATTTGTTGTAATGGAGTCCATCCCAAACCGTGTTTCTTGGCCGAAACACTCTTTCCCCTATGTCCTGACTATACAAAACGTGCTGCTCTTCTTTGAACTTTCTCGACGTACAGCGTCAATGCTATCTGGTAAGAATCCCTGAACGCGCAGCAGTACTCCAAAAGAGGACGGACAACTGTAGTGTAAGCAGTCTCTTTAGTAGATCTGTTACATTATCTAAGTTTCGTGCCAATAACACGCAGTCTTTGGAGTTTGCGTTCCCCACTACATTTCCTATGGATTCTTTCCAATTTAAATTGTTGGTAATTATAATTCCTAGGTATTAGGTGAATTTACGGCCTTTAGATTTGACTGATTTATCGTGCAGCTGAAGTTTGAGTTCCTTTTACCACTCATGTGGATGACCTCACATTTTTCATTATTTAGGGTTGGACGAAGTAGAGAGGATATAAAATGTAGACTGGCAATGGCAAGGAAAGCGTTTCTGAAGAAGAGAAATTTGTTAACATCGAGTATAGATTTAAGTGTCAGGAAGTTATTTCTGAAAGTATTTGTATGGAGTGTAGCCATGTATGGAAGTGAAACATGGACGGTAAATAGTTTGGACAAGAAGAGAATAGAAGCTTTTGAAATGTGGTGCTACAGAAGAATGCTGAAGATTAGATGGGTAGATCACATAACTAATGAGGAAGTATTGAATAGGATTGGGGAGAAGAGAAGTTTGTGGCACAACTTGACCAGAAGAAGGGATCGGTTGGTAGGACATGTTCTGAGGCATCAATGGATCACCAATTTAGTATTGGAGGGCAGCGTGGAGGGTAAAAATCATAGGGGGAGACCAAGAGATGAATACACTAAGCAGATTCAGAAGGATGTAGGTTGCAGTAGGTACTGGGAGATGAAGAAGCTTGCACAGGATAGAGTAGCATGGAGAGTGCATCAAACCAGTCTCAGGACTGAAGACCACAACAACAACAGCAACAACAGGGTCAATTGCCAATTTTCACACCATTCAGATATCTTTTCTAAATGGTTTTGCAATCTGTTTTGATCTTCTGATGACTTTTCTAGACGATAAACGACACCATCACCTGCAAACAACCTAAGATGGCTGATCAGATTGTCTCCTAAATCGTTTGTACAGATGAGGAACAGCAGAGGGCCTATAGCATCACCTTGGCAAGCGCCATAAATCACTTCTGTTTTAGACTTTCTGTCAGTTGTTACGAACTGTGACTTCTCTGACAGGAAATCACGAATCCAGTCATATAACTGAGATGTAATTCCATAATCACGCAATTTCACTACAAGCCGCTTGTGTGGTACAGCGTGAAAAGCCTTCTGAAAATCTAGAAACACGGAATCAATTTGAAAATCTTTCTTAATGGCACTCAACAGTTTGTGTGTGTGCAAAGAGCTAGTTGTGTTTCACAAGAAAGGTGTTTACTAAATCCGTGTTAACTGTGT
This sequence comes from Schistocerca piceifrons, assembly GCF_021461385.2. Classification (NCBI taxonomy): domain Eukaryota; kingdom Metazoa; phylum Arthropoda; class Insecta; order Orthoptera; family Acrididae; genus Schistocerca; species Schistocerca piceifrons. Next base: position 658,557,260 of record NC_060139.1, read on the forward strand.
GTCAATAGACCGTTCTCTTCGAGGTAATTCGTAATGTTCGAACACAATATATTTTCTTGATACTAATATCTATGTAACTCATATTTTTTCCCGCCGTGCTAACTCCTTTCATAGATCGAATCTCGTTTTGTGTCTTACAGTTACGTATTCTCTTGTTTTATTATTTTCTTTTATGACTACGAGGAGCAGGTAAATGAAGTACAAACATTCATATTTTTACCAAGTTAGATAAAGAGATAGTAATGTCACATCACAAGCAGACACACGAAACATTCATCTCTGGGCAGGTGTACGTAGAGAAATTGTGGTTCAAGTTTATGAGAAGGGATGATCGAGTGCAATCAGAAAAGTTCATGACAAGAGAGACTTTCTATGTATTCTCTGAATAAACTTCAAAAGGAAAAGCCACTTCTGTATAATAAGTGTGAGACAAATCATACGCATTCGGGAGGACGACGGTTCAATCCCGCGTCCGGCCATCCTGATTTAGGTTTTCCGTGATTTCCCTAAATCACTCCAGGCAAATGCCGGGATGGTTCCTCTGAAAGGGCACGGCCGACATCCTTCCCCATCCTTCCCTAATCCGATGAGACCGATGACCACGCTGTCTGGTCTCCTTCCCCAAACAACCAACCAACCAACCAACAAATCATAGGTCTACAGATAGTATGACGCTGAAAGAACCGTGTTTGGCTGTGAAAAGGACGATGTATGAAGCCACTACCGTTCTCGAGTATTATCAAAAGATCTTTTCTAAAATATAATTATTAGTAGAAAGATTTTCGTGTGGTATCATAAAGCTGGTTCATCTTAGTTTCATGTTATCAGCGGGCCACACTCTGCTGAGTTTTTACATTAGCCATTACTCTAGTTAATTTAGGATTTTAACAGACCATTTCAACATTGACAATGTTACCATTTTACATTTTGTGTTTTGGTGTGACTCTGTTAAATGTGAGAGAAAATTTGAGAGTGATTTTGATTTTCAGTGAGTTTCTATTTTATGCAGTTTTAGTTGCACCTATTTTAAACACATTCGTCTCAAATTATTTCAGCAAGGGCGCTAATAACTTCAGTACAGAGCACCCTAAGTCGACAAACACACGCATGCACTACGCACGCACGCAGAACATGTGTCCTACAGATAAAAACGTTTTGATGTGTTACCTGTGGAAAGCGACATGGAACTCTCTCATAATTCGCACTGATTATCGGGTGCGTGCATGCTGATTACAGCGTTGGAGTCTATTACCGATTTCCACCAACATGAAATTTTAACCCATGGTAGCTAGTGTTCGTTGTTTATGAAAGAAGGTAATGTTTGTTGTTAATTGTGAACACCCAGTGTTGTAACATGCAGTTGTGAACTGTTTCCACATTGCAAATAGCACTTCTGCAATGTACCATTGTATCACGATAGACAGAAGCTAGTAACTTTAGAAGTTTCATATAATGAGCAAATTCCATTGATTCATCCGTTAATAATTCTCGGGTTCAAAGGTGAGTACAGAATGTGTAGTGTATGAGGAAGATGTGCAGTTTTACCTAGTCAGAGATATATCGTATTGGAACTGATTCGTCCTAAAGACACATAGTAAACAAAGAAACATTCCCCCAAATAATTGGTTGTGTTCTATCGTTCTAATAGCTTTCTGGGTGTAATTACCTATGCTTAAAGGTTTCTAGACGTAATTAACTGTAGACAGTGCGTTTTTATTGACTAGCCGTTTGGTGCACGAAGGTGTTTATGACGTTATTGGTGTACTTTTGTTTTCATGGTCTCTACGGAAGTGATACGTAGACCAATGAAGAATATTGGAAACGTCCACCCCGAAAACAGGTAGCTTTTAGTGACGTATTCAGCTCCTTGCTTGGAGTGTCTGTAAATAGGTTTTTCATTGTACCGTTATATTCTTCCAAAATGAAAAAATGGCTGTGCCTCGGTACATGCGTAACATCGCCTTTTATTTCTAGTTTATGTGTGCACCGCTCACCTGAGGAATATTATGCCATTGCCTGTACAAGTGTTCTGCAAGCAAATATTTCGTAAACAAAGAGCAATTTCCTTCCAGTAAAACTAATCCTGCAATTTGCTGTAACTGTAACTAAGTCCAAGTGATTAGTATTTTGCCCCTTTGTACACCCAGATTCTAGTAGTGACTCCAACTGTAACTTAATTTCAAAGCGAAAGATTACCCACTTTTACGTTCATGAAGTGCGTTTTACGTTTCTGGGCGTTAGGAGTCAGTTGGCATTCTTTACACTAGATTGCTGTTTTTTCCACATCTGACGTTATATTAATACAACGATTTTTGCTGTGTAACATGTCCTCGAAGATAGACGCGTCATATCCGTATTCTGGCTGGATAAAATGGTGCAGAATTACACATTATGCTTAATGATTAATTAACATATCCTTATACTTCATTTCTGATCTGCCCTTAAAATGAAAAAAACATTCATTGTTCCAGCGTCTTATGGTGGTGTATCCAGATTATTATTATATCCAATCTTATTATCTTCCAGTGCTGCAGCTATAAATCGTAAAGGGATTTTTAAAGACACTTTTCAACAATGTCTCTTCGGTTTCAGATGAAATATCGCTAGATTAAATAACGGAGTGCCGGGTGGACTCCCAAAATGTGTTGAAACAAAACATTCACAGGAAAGCATTGAGAAACGTGGCACTTTTCTAGTATGTTATTTACAACACCAAAGGATCGGCAGAAACTTTTCCCCATGACTGACTGGAGAACTACTCCACTGGACTACCGCTGGCTGTCAGTAAGTGCTTTTGTCTGTTACGTTATAGGATAGCCTGCTTCCAAGCACGTCAGTCATGTTGACACTTTTTTTTGATGATCCTGGTGACATCATTGTCATCATCTTCGTCATCTCCACCACCAACAGGTTCTTCGGTTGGTCAATCTTAATGGATAGATAATAATTGTTCCCCTCTTTCTAGAACGTCCCACACGGCCAGCTTTGAAATATGCAGAGCACAAAGCTAGTTTTGGTATGCGATTTTTAAATATTCTCAGCACATTTTTCAATCATTTAAAATGATACCTATATTTTGTCGTAGTTATCACATCCAATTACTTTCCTGTATCATCGTTTATTAATCGTATCATCATTTACTACTCGTCTGTTTTGGAGCAGTTGTTTACTGTAAGTAGAGACCTCAATATTGCTGTAAGTATCTGGGACTCATCTTTTGAATTTTAGTGCCCATATTTCACTCCCATGAAACATAGCTGAAACAGCCAATAGTTTGTAAAGTTTAATCTACATTTCTTTGCTATAGTGCTTCACCAAACACTATGTGATCTTCAAATTACAAAAAAATTTCCCAATCTCCGATGTCCCTTTCACAGAGCCGACAGTGACATTTTACTTGCCAAACTTAACAGCCTAAATTTCTCGTCAAGTGCAGTGCAGTGGTTTCGCTCATACCTGGCGTTCCGCCAGCAGTGCGTCATGTCCGGCACCGTGAAGTCACAATGGAGGCAGGTAGCATCAGGCGTCCCCAGCGTTCGGTGTTAGGTTATATTCTCGTTTCATTGTACGTAGATGATACGTCAACAATTTTGTCCTACTGCAGATACCACATGCACGCTGATGACCTTCATTTGTCTCCAAGTGCAAAACCAATAAACCTGAAGACAGCTGTCTAGAATCTCACTACCGACCTGGGCGCCCTATCAAAATGAGCGCAGGATGTAAGGTTAAAGCTCAACCCAACCAAAAACCCGAGTGGTACTGTTTGGTTACTCTAGATTCATTATCCCGAAATATCGGGAATCCCTGCCATGTTTAAATGGGACAAATATCAACTTTTCTCCTTCAGCAAAGAACCTAGGAGTAGTTTACACGAAAATCAAAATTGGACTGAGCATCTAAGTGCAATGTGCAAGAAGGCATCAGCATCTCTTCATGCCCAACAAAAATACTAAAATCTCTTCCGACTTGACTTGAAAAAGAAACGTGTACAAACACTTTTAATTCAAATTATTGATTACAGCAAAGCTTTTCTCAGAAAAGCTCACGGCGCTTGAAACTGGTTACGAATGTGTTCGTTATATCTGTGATGTTCGACTCTTCGATCATATTTCATCATCATATGTACAGCTATCCTGGTTGCTAGCAGATCAGGACAAAGATTTCCATACCCTCTCTATTATCTAGCGTCTTGTCAATGAACTCTGTCCCTCATATCTCTCGCTCTTGTCTGAACAAAATGGCACAAGCACCCTTTCTCATCATAGCAAAATCCTCTCTGTACCACTCAATCGTTCAGTCACTTTCTCGAAGTGCTCCTCAGTAGCAGAAAACTGACTCTGGAATAACCACTCGCATTATATAAGAGAACTGAATAATATCTCAAATTCCGAAGACAGTATCTACTAAAGTAACAATACGGATTACCATTGTCCCTGGACTCACCCGTTATCCTGTACAGTCCCTCTTTCAGTCTGATCTTCCTCATTTCCCATTGTTCTAAGCCGACGCAGTCTCCTTCAGTATCATTTACCCAGAACTCGCTATATCAGAATACGCATATTTTGTACACCTATAAATTGTTCTTATATCTGTAACTATCATTGTTTTTGTCATTATTATTATTATTATTATTATTATTATTATTATTCTATTATCACTACTAGTGGCTGCATCCAAGTACTGCCAGTAACAACTTCATCAGTTCATAGGCAGATTAACTTACTCACATCGGCACTTGAATCACACGTAGCATTTTAATAGTATAGCCATATTAAAATTGCTGTTTCTTAGATAACTGTGATGTAAAAAAGGTATTGTATATGCGTAACACTGGTCCGATGAAAGAGAAGGTCTGAAGGCCCTAATCAGATCTGGTTAAATAAATTAATTAATTAAATAAGTAAATAAACTTTTTAGATAGTACAAGTGTTTATGACTACTAGCTCTGCAGGTGCTGAAGAGATTGAAAGACTATTTCGTGGAATAAAGCCAGTTATTCAGTTCGTTAATGAGGACGAAAATTTAATTGTAATGGTGGACTGGAATTCGACAGTAAGAGAGGAAAAAAACATAAATTGTACGAGAAAAGGAGAAACAAATGATAGCGGAAGCTATCTGGTAGATCATTGGTAACACTTGGTTTAAGAATGCTGAAAGAAAGCCATATATGTGGAAGAGACCTGGCGACTCCAGAAGGTTTCAGATACATTACAAAATGATAAGACGGTGATTTCGAAACCACATTTTAACTGAAAAATATTGCCAGGGATACAAGTATTCGCTGACCATAGTTTATTGGCTATCAGCTACAGATTAAGTAGAAGAAATTGCAGAACGGTAAGAAATTAAGGATTGATTGAAACATCCAGGAGCCGACGAAAGTTTCAAAGATAGGATTAGGGCAAAGACTGATGGAGAAAGAGGAAATAAATACGACAGATGACAACTGGGTAGCTCCGAGAGAAGAAATCCTGAAGACAGGAGAGCATCAAATAGGTAAAAAGACAAGATACCGTGGAAGTTCGCGGATAACGCAAGGTATATTGAAGTTCGTTGACTATATGAGAAATTGTATAACTACAAAAAATGAAGCATGCAAAATGGAATATATGTGTCTGGAACTATGAAACTAGCAGAAAGTACAAAATGGGAAAGCGGGAATGGGTAGACGAGAAATGCAGGATTGTACAAGCAAGTGCAACTATCACAAAGACAGATACCGTCTATAGCAAAATAAAGCACACCTATGGTGATATTAGCAGCAGCTTCATAAATATTAGAACCTCAAATAGCACGCCAGTACTAAGACAACAAGGGAAAGCTGAAAGCTAAAAGAGTTATATTATAGACCGGAGAGGTGATACTGGGATAAGAATCTGACAGAGCACTGAAAGATCGAAGGTGAAGGCCCCCTTAATAGATGTTACTGAGATCCTTGGGAGAACGTTCCAAGACAAAACTATTCCACTTGTCATACAAGATATATGAGACATGGGAAATAACCCAATGAACAAGACAGGTGCCGACAGATGTGAATTTTACTGAACTATCAACCTAATAAATAATGGTTGCAAAACACTGACTCTAATTAATTTATGAAAGAATTAAAAAAATAGTAGAAACCAACCTCGTAGAAGATCAGTTTGAGTTCTGGAGAAAAGGACGAGCAAGTGAACCAATACAGACCCTACGATTTATCTTGAATGATACACTGAACAAAGACTAACGTACATTTGTAGCATTCATAGATTTAAAGAAAGGTTTTGACATTTTTGACTGAAATACACTCTTTAATATTCTGAAAGTAAAAAAAAGGAGCGTGAATTTACTTACAATATGTACAGAAGTCAGACAGCAGTTACGAGAGTCAAAGGATATGAAAGGGAAGTAGTAGTTGAGAAGACAGTGAGACTGGGTTGTAACCTATCCCCAACGTTTCTCAATCTGTACATTGAGCAACCAGTAAGGAAACCAAGCAGAAATTAGGAAAGATAATTAAAGATCAGGAAGAAGAAATAGAAGCTTTGTGGTTTGCCGCTGACATAATGATAAAGGGCTTGGAAAATCAGCTGAACAGAATGGATAGACAGTGATTTGAAAAGAGGTTGTCTTCACAGCCTGTGTGGGTACGACATGTTTTCTCTGCGTCAGACAGTCCTCTCACAAATATGTCACAAACTTTATGACTAGATGTTTTCTGCACAGTCTTAACTGAATTTCTAAGTGAACTACACCTGTCAGTACAGACTAACACCATTCTTCCTCCATGTATCCACACTTCAACACCTGACCTGCTGCTCAGGGGAAAATAAGCATTAATATAATTTTATCCATATTTTGCAGCTTAAAACGTGACTGTATTCAAAACACTGGAGGTATGAATTAAACAACGCCTTCAGTCACAACTTTTTCGTGTTGTATTATCTACACGATGCATTTCGGACCCTGTGGCTCCATCGTCAGGTGTAATTTGTTTTAATACATGTTTTATTTCTTCTCCTGAATAAGGTGAAGTGCATGTTCCGCATCATCCAAGGAAAGCATTTTTTAACGTTTTAGTACTGGCAAACATTCTTTTCTCCGTCGTTTTAGTACATGTCACTTCATTCAAGATGTACCATTGCACACAGGTACAAAAACATCTGTGAAGTGTTTATTAACATGTGTGTGCAAATGTACATCTTGAATGAAATGACATGTACTAAAACGACGGAGAAAAGAATGTTTGCCTGTACTAAAACGTTAAAAATGCTTTCTTTGTATGATGTGGAATATGCATTTCACCTCATTCAGGAGAAGAAATTCAAGATGTACCATTGCACACAGGTACAAAAACATCTGCGAAGTGTTTATTAACATGTGTGTGCAAATGTACATCTTGAATGAAATGACATGTACTAAAACGACGGAGAAAAGAATGTTTGCCTGTACTAAAACGTTAAAAATGCTTTCTTTGTATGATGTGGAATATGCATTTCACCTCATTCAGGAGAAGAAATAAAACATGTATTAAAACAAATTACACCTAACGATGGACCCACAGCGTCCGAAATGCATCGTGTAGTCAATAAAACAGAGAAAAATTGTGGCTGAAGGTGTTGTTTAATTCACACTTCCAGTGTAAGCAGTAATAGCTTGCTTGTGCCACGTATTTGTGGAGGTAGTACCCAACCTGAAAGTATATGACTCGCAATAGCAAATGACGTAAATACTGACGTGATGTTGGTCAGTACACTGTATTCAGTCACCTGTAGAAATATCTGCCGTTAGACCCCTGCATGTCCAGATTCTTAACTTAATACTGGTTCTTCAAGCTTTGTAAGTATACTTTCGTGGCACTTTCAAGCGTCTGCCATTTCAAGTTTTTAGGAATCTCTGTGACGTTATCACCTGGGTGAAACAAATCTGTAACCATCGCCGTTCCTTGTATATGTGCAATATCTCCAGTGTGTCCTCGTTGAAATGGGTCCCATGCACTTGAGTAATAATTTAATTTGCACGAACATTTTGTAAGCAATAAAATTTGGCATTGTCGAATTGGCGCACGTGATATATTGTGAAAAATATTTTCTTATTCACAATTGTCTTGGATGAACTTATAGCAGTTTATCAGTTTCGACTCTTGCAAAACTTCGTCAGAGCCAGTATCTTGTTGAGAAAGTAACGTGTCAAATACTGACGTAGCGCCCATTAATTTCAAATGACCAAGATGGGCGCTAGATGGGTCAAATGGCTCTGACCACTATGGGACTTAACATCTGAGGTCATCAGTCCCCTAGACTTAGAACTGCTTAAACATAAATAACCTAAGGACATCACACACTTCCTTGCCTGAGGCAGGATTCGAATCTGCGACCGTAGCAGCAGCGCGGTTCCGGACTGAAGCGCCTAGAACAGCTCGGCCACAGTGGCAGGCGAGATGGGCACTAGATCAGTATATGACACGATACTGGTTCTGATAAATGAAAGTCGGAACGGATAAACTGTTATCCTTACAATACGGATAGTATGTTTGATAACATCCTTTGTTTGGAGATTTGGTGTAAAAGCACGTATGTCAGTTAGAGGATAGCGTAACCGGTAGTTGGCTGGAGGCACAGACATGACAGTGCCGAGAATGTGCCCTTTGTATTAGACAGACGAGACGTGTGTGAGGGCACGGCGCTGTCTTCTGGGAATGCTGTCAAGGTCACCCTACAGATTTACTGCACCAGTTGGCTGTGGTGCTCCAGCCTCCGTCGGGCTCTGGAAGCTAATTGGCTGAAAGGAATTCAGACGCGGACGTCGGCACGCCTAAGAAATTAGTGGTCGCCAGATACACAGCTACTCGGCTAAACATTTTTTAATACTGTCATGCATTTCGTTCCTTTCCAGACAACCTACGAGAGTAGAGTGACTCTGTGCTAGAGATCGTAGCTATCGGTGGAACACCTAGTTTTCGGTTATACCGTTTGTTTTTCCACGCCATATTACTCTTGGTTTCTTAAATCGATTTTCGCTTTTTTATTTGTATTATCTCCTGTACTAAACGTAAAAATCGATCAAAGATTGAAAAATGTTGACTCCCTCAGTTTCAAGAAACAGAAAATCAAAATATTAAAAAATAGACGTAAAAGAAAACTTAGTCCGTCCACAGTTCGCTGCTTTTCTCGAAAACTGATAACTGGCTGAATACTTACTACAAGAAATTGCCAATATTCCCCTATTGATTCTAATTCTTTGAAATTCGACTCGAAAATCGTGTTGTAATCGCGGTTCATACCACTGTTTGGGCATTACGAATTGTTTGTACTTAAGTGTGAAAACTGAGGTTGAAGATCTCTGTTTTTCCTGTTAATCTGTACGTTTTCAAGGGCTACAAGTAGACAAAAGCGTATTATGTAGACACAGGCAACAGATCAGCTACTTTCTGCTTTTATTGTATACTGTCAATGAACTATTCTTAATTTTTTAATTTATTTGTCATCATCATCATCATCATCATTTATGACTGATTATGCCTTTCAGCGTTCAGTCTGGAGCATAGCCCCCTTATAAAATTCCTCCAAGATCCCCTATTCAGTGCTAACATTGGGGCCTCTTCTGATGTTAAACCTATTACTTCAAAATCATTCTTAACCGAATCCAGGTACCTTCTCCTTGGTCTGCCCTGACTCCTCCTACGCTCTACTGCTGAACCCATGAATCTCTTGGGTAACCTTGCTTCTCCCATGCGTGTAACATGACCCCACCATCTAAGCCTGTTCGCCCTGACTGCTACATCTATAGAGTTCATTCCCAGTTTTTCTTTGATTTCCTCATTGTGGACACCCTCCTGCCATTGTTCCCATCTACTAGTACCTGCAATCATCCTAGCTACTTTCATATCCGTAACCTCAACCTTGTTGATAAGGTAACCTGAATCCACCCTGCTTTCGCTGCCATACAACAAAGTTGGTCGAAAGATTGAACGGTGCACAGATAACTTAGTCTTCGTACTGACTTCCTTCTTGCAGAAGAGAGTAGATTCGTAGCTGAGCGCTCACTGCATTAGCTTTGCAACACCTCGCTTCCAGTTCTTTCATTATTTTACCATCCTGTGAGAATATGCATCCTAAGTACTTGAAACCGTCCACCTGTTCTAACTTTGTTCCTCCTATTTGTCACTTAATCCGTTTATATTTCTTTCCCACTGACATTACTTTCGTTTTGGAGATGCTAATCTTCATACCATAGTCCTTACATTTCTGATCTAGCTCTGAAATATTACTTTGCAAACTTTCAATCGAATCTGCCATCACAATTAAGTCATCCGCATATGCAAGACTGCTTATTTTATGTTCACATATCTTAATCTCACCCAGCTAGTCTATTATTTTCAACATATGATCCATAAATAATATGAAAAACAGTGGAGACAGGTTGCAGCCTGTCTTACCCCTGAAACTACTCTGAACCATGAACTCAATTTACCGTCAACTGTAACTGCTGCCTGACTATCCATGTAAAGACCTTTAATTTCTTGCAAAAGTTTGCCTCCTATTCCATAACCTCATAGAACAGACAATAACTTCCTCCTAGGAACCCGGTCATATGCCTTTTCTAGATCTATAAAGCATAGATACAATTCCCTGTTCCACTCATAACATTTCTCCATTATTTGCCGTAAGCTAAAGATCTGGTCCTTACAACCTCTAAGAGGCCTAAACCCACACTGATTTTCATCCAATTGATCCTCAACTAATACTCGCACTTTCCTTTCAACAATACCTGAGAAGATTTTACCAACAACGCTGATTAAAGAGATACCTCTGTAGTTGTTACAATCTTTTCTGTTTCCATGTTTAAAGATTGGTGTGATTACTGCTTTTGTCCAGTCTGATGGAACCTGTCCCGACTCCCAGGCCATTTCAATTATCCTGTGTAGCCATTTAAGACCTGACATTCCACTGTATTTGATGAGTTCCGACTTAATTTCATCCACCCCAGCTGCTTTATTGCACTGCAATCTATTAACCATTTTCTCCACTTCCTCAAATGTGATCCTATTTCCATCATCATTCCTATCCTATTCTACCTCGAAATCTGAAACATTACTGATCGTATTTTCATCTACATTGAGCAACTCTTCAAAATATTCCCTCCATCTGCCCAAGGCATCCACAGGATTCACCAGCAGTTTTCCTGACCTGTCCAAAATACTAGTCATTTCCTTCTTACCTCCCTTTCGAAGACTGCTAATTACACTCCAGAATGGTTTTCCAGCAGCTTGACCCATAGTCTCCAACCTGTTTCCAAAGCCTTCCCAAGATTTCTTCTTGGATGCTGCAATTATCTGTTTGGCTTTGTTTCTTTCTTCAACATAACTTTCTCTGTCTACCTGAGTTCTAGTATGTAGCCATTTTTGATACGCCTCCTTTTTCCTTTTACAGGTTGCCTTGACTGTGTCATTCCACCAAGCTGTTTGCTTCATCCTACTTTTACACACTACTGTTCCTAGACATTCTTTAGCCACTTCTAGTACTGTGTCCCAGTACCTTGTCCATTCCTTTTCCAATGACTGTAATTGACTACATTCAACTAACTGGTACCTTTCTGAGATCGCTGTTATGTACTTGTGCCTGATTTCCTTATCCTGAAGTTTCTCCACTCTTATCCTCCTACATATTGACCTGACCTCCTGCACTTTCGGCCTCACAATCCCAATTTAACTGCAGATTAAATAATGATCAGTGTCATCAAAGAATCCCCTGAATACACGTGTGTCCCTCACAGCCTTCCTGAATTCCTGATCTGTTATTATATCTGGTTCCCCTGCCTTCCCAAGTATACCGGTGAATGTTCTTATGTTTAAAAAAGGAGTTTGTGATTACTAAGCCCATGCTTACACAGAAATCCAAGAGTTGTTTCCCGTTCCTGTTGGCCTCCATATCCTCTCTAAATTTACCCATAACCTTTTCATACCCTTCTGTTCGATTTCGAATCCTGGCATTAAAATCACCCATGAGCAGAACACTGTCCTTGTCCTTTACTCTAACAACTACATCACTGAGTGCCTCATAAAAACTATCCATCTTATCCTGATCTGTCCCTTCACAATGCGAATATACTGACACAACCCTAATTTTCTTGCTATACACTGTCAAATCTATCCACATCAGTCGTTCGTTTGCATACCTTATTGCAACTACGCTGGGTTCCATTTCTTTCCTGATGTAAAGCCCTACACCCCATTGTGCTATTCCTGCTTTGACTCCTGACAGGTAGACCTTGTATTCTCCCACTTCCTCTTCTTTCTCACCCCTTACCCGAGTGTCACTAACAGCTAAAACGTCCAGCCCCATCATACTTGCAGCCTCTGCCAGCTCTACCTTCTTCCCAGGGTAGCCCCCATTGATATTAATAGCTCCCCATCTCATTACCATTTGTTTGCCAAGTCGTATCTTAGGAGTCCCTGGTTTGTCAGTTAGAGGTGGGACTCCGTCACCTCCAAAGGTCCGAGGCATTTTGCTCTGATTGTTGCCAGCATCATATTTAAAGTACCAGGGAAGCAGGTTGCTAGCCTTACTTGCCCCGAGTCCCATTGGGTTTTACCCCTAACGGTTGAGGGACTAACCGGTGGATTTGGAAGTCTTTGCCGTATGAGCACAAAGGTGACCACGACTCAGAATATGTCCGAGATGCCCAGCCTTCTTCCAAAGTAACTGGTATCCCGACTGTCGGGACCACTTACTTGGCCACTCATACGTTGCCCGTGGTTCATGAACTAGGACATGACCACAGGAACCCACACCATGTGTGTTACCAAAATTTCGCTCCCCTTTTATTATTTCATAGAAGTGGTGGGCAATTCTTTAATCCTTTAAAGCAAATAAGGTGTTGTACTTCATTGCTACGTCACTTCGTAAACATATTTCCAGACTAGGGTTGGTGCCATTCTGCAATGCAAAGGATGTCCGGCGACTACAGCGAGAAACTACCGTTTACACCAGTTGAGGGGAATTTTTGTACACTGTCACGTACACGCGTCATATTCAACCACGACACACGGCAACAGGGACATTATTGTCTCAGCAATGCTGTACCAGTTCTTATCCTACGTGTTTGTGGCTCGTTTATGTCGGCCTTGTTTTTAGAGTAGCAGTGATCGCTTTTCCTGTTTTCTATAATTATGCAAAATTTCAAACCAATGCAGACTTTATGAATAAAAATTACTCCTTTTTGTTTAAAAAAAAGGTTTATTTAAAATCGAAAAATTTTAGCACAGCGGCTATGTCTAATTAATATTTCGGTATTTTTTCGGTTATTAGTAATAAATAAAAATCACCTTTTACACCTGGACCAAAAAAATACCCGTCATTCTCAACTAAAATACAGGTCTCGGTTTTAAGCGGTTGGTTATTCTCATCCCAATATTGTGCCATAGCTGCTCCTGTTTCAGCTCAATGACCTCGATAAATATATGTGAACAGGGTGAGGGAAACCGGCTATACGGCTTAGTGGCGATCGTGTTGCGTGCCCAGTAGCACCGCCTACCATCACGTCAGATACTGGACTCGTGAGGTGATGACGAATGTAGTGTGGAAAAACTAGTTCTCCTAGGTCCCCCTCACAAAGGTGTGTCCATTGTGAACCATGACTCTTATGAAAAGACAGCTCGGTGCCATGCGGCGTCCAGGGTTGTCGGTGGGTGGACCCAGTCGTCGTGCCTCTCTCTGCCACCAGATCAAGGGAAGGCCCGACCACGGTTACCGCGCTGACAATCCGTGGTGCTCCAGGTGTCGTGCACTGCCTGTATGAACACCTGACTTGCTGCAAAGAAGCCCATTTTCTGACTGAAGCTACGTCACGTGGCTGTACGAGGCTGCGCGGCCGAACACCTTCCCCGACACGCCATCCCCGCAAATTGCGCCTCAAACAAACGATTTTGAGACTAAATTCATTTTATGTTCACCCCATCTTATTTACGCGTCGTGAACACTGTCTCTTTACTCTCGAAGCTTAATATCAGCTGTCTTAAACACTTCTGTTGCAAAATTCTGCAACGCCGATAATAAAGAAACAATGTTCAAGACACTTAAATAAATGTAAACCTCTGAACATGGGATGACAGTCACCTCTAAATGTCAACATGGAAAACTGAACGCCTGTAAAAGCAACTGGTTGCAGCTAATTCATTACCTTCATTTTAAAGAGTTGCAGTGTTCTAACCTGTCCACAATGGACAAGAATTATTTAGTAATGTTAATACGAGAAAGAACAGAAAAACAAAATACGGCGCTGGAATAGGCAACACCAGTCGACAAACAATTAGGAGTAGCTTTGCGAATTTCATCCGCAGGCCGGATTGAAAACAATTGCGGGCCGGGTCCGGCCTGCAGGCTGCCGATGGCCCAACCATGTCTTACACGCTAGACGCGTGGGGCGCTGCGATTCTGTATCATGGTGTTGAATACAGCCCTCCTGAACCCCGTTAATTCCACAAGGGGAAGTGAAACTAAAACAAAACAGGCGGAAATAAGGAAGTGTACTATTTATTATTTCAAACGTAAACACCATAATCAGTAATATGCACTGAAGCGCATGCGTATTCAAATACAGAGATACGTAAACAGGTAGAATACGGCGCTGCGGTCGGCAACGCCTAAATAAGACAACATGTGTCCGGCACAATTGTTACTGCTGCTACAAATGCAGGTTACCAAGATTTAAATGAGTTTGAACGTGGTGTTATAGTCGGCCGACGAGCGATGGGACACAGCATCTCCGAGGTAGCGATGAAGTGGGGATTTTCCCGTACGAACATTTCACGAGTGTTTCTTGAATATCAGGAATCCGCTAAAACATCAAATCTCCGATATCGCTGTGGCCGGAAAAGATCCTACAAGAACGGGACCAACGACGTGCCAGAAGTGCAACCCTTCTGCAAATTGCTGCACGTTTCAATGCTGGGCCATCAACTAGAGTCAGCTTGCCAACTATTCAACGAAACATCATCGATATGGCCTTTCGGAGCCGAGTACCCACTCGTGTGCCCTTGATGACTGCACGACACAAAGCTTTACACCTCGCATGGACCCGTCCACACCGTCATTGGACTGCTCATGACTGGAAAAATGTTGCCTGGTCGGACGAGTCTCGTTTAAAATTGTATAAAGCGGACGGACGTGTACGGCTGTGGAGACGACCTCATGAATTCATGAGCCCTGCACGTCAGCAGGGGACTGTTCAAGCTGGTGGAGGCTCTGTAATGGTGTGAGGCGTGTGCAGTTGGAGTGATATGGGACCCCTGATGCATCTAGATACGACTCTGATGGGTGACACGTACATAAGCATCCTGTCTGATCACTTGCATCCATTCATCTACATTGTGCATTCCGACGGACTTGGGCAATTTCAGCAGGACAATGCGACACACCACACGTCCAGAACTGCTACAGAGTGGCTCCACGAAAACTCTTCTGAGTTTAACTACTTCCGCTGGCCACCAAACTCCCCTGATATGAACGTTATTGAGCATATCTGGGATGCCTTGGACCATACTGTTTAGAAGAGACCTCCACCCCCTCGCACTCTTACAGATTTATGGACGGCCCTACAGGATTCATGGTGTCAGTTCCCTCCAGCGCTACTTCAGACATTAGTCGAGTCCATGCCACGTCGTGTTGGGGCACATCTGCGTGCTCGCGTGGGCTCTACACGATATTAGGCAGGTGTACCAGTTTCTTTGGCTCTTCAGTGTATTTGTCTCATTGTGAGACGAGACAGTCAGTGGCTTCATGTGAAAATGTTTGCGGGTAGCTACAGAACCATTACTGTCCCCAGGCGTTCACTTCTTCGTCCGACCCAAATCGACGGCCAAGATGTCTTTTCTCAGGGCTCCAAAAATATGAAAATGACATGGGGAGAGATCGGGACTCTATGAAAGGTGTGTAAGACCTTCCCAGCGGAACGTCTGGAGCGCAGTCGAAACAAGCTTGACAAACTGTGAGCCCGCTGGGAGGCCGTTACTTGTGTCCTTCATACAGTCCCGATCTCTTCCCATTGATTTCCATATCACTAATTTTTATTTATTGGACATTCACAACTGCTCTGCAACATGTTCATGGTAAACAAATCCGCCGCAGTTGTAAAATACTTTTATTGACCGATATCTTACACGACAGAGGTCGGATTTCGGGCTCTTAGCCCCATCATTAGGTGAATATCTGAAATCTAGCCGTAGTAGGCGTCATGTCCATGCCCAAACAACTAGCAGGCAAACATGTACCGCAGGTGGAAAGTCGAATAACATACCATACTGTGGCTGCAAAGAACCCCAATTTTCAAGCACGGCCTGGGAAAATGCCTCTTGTCCCAAAATTGCCACCGGGAATGTACGCAGTCGAAGGCCTGTGTGACCCGCATAGCTACGGCACCCGCAACTGCCGGTTGCTTCACGATAGGGTATGTTCTTCAGTTCTTCACAGCTTCTTGCTATTTTTCTGCTTTTGTAGTCAAGAGTGAGCACTTGGTAATTGTCCGGGAGGGGAGACGTTGGGTTACTCTCTTTCATATTAAATCTGTTCCGAGCTTGCTCCACAGAATGTGTCTGGTTTATCCATAAATAACATTCTTTGCGGTTCCTAGTATTACGGATACCTAAACAATTTGTAACTTCACCGAGGTATTTCAGCTTAAATTTTTCTCTTAAACTGTTTTTGAAAACTCCTTTCTCTCGTGAACAGTTACTGAAAATTAGCATATCATACAACTATAGACATGAGGATCAGATGTTGATCTCTTTAACTTTAGACTTAACAGTGTGCTGCTTAATTCAGAGTTCCGGCAGCAGCCACTTTGCTTTAACTCAGATATTGCCCTTTTTAGTCTTTTAATACCAGTATGTTTCACAGGCTTTGTAACAGGGTCTACTTCTGGAGCATTCACATAAATCTCTTCGATAAGTCACCTTGTAAGAAAACCGTGACAACATTTAGTTGATCAACGTCAATATCATGGTTAGCAGCCATAGCAAATAAACGTATTAATGAGCTAAATCTTATAACTGATGCATATGTTTTATCATAATCAAAGCCTCTCATCTGAGCCCAACCCTTTATTACTAACCCTGTGTTATAGCATATAATGGGGTCTTTCAATTCTTTCTTTGTTTTAAAACACCCATTTCGCATTTATTGGTTTCTTATCTGAAGGTACAACAGCTGACTCCCATTTGTGGTTCTCTTTTTAGATTGTAACTCTTCTTGTATTGCTTTCAACTAGTTTACACCATTGTCTGCTTCTTACAGTGACAAAGGATCGTTGTCGGGTGACTGTTTAGACCGATAAGTTAACGAAGTCATGTAGCTTCTTTGGTTTCAGAATTCTGGATAACTTTCGTAATGACTCAAGTTGCTGCGGTTGCTCATTATCATTATTTGCGTTATCTGGACTTGGTTCCTCATTGCAGCTAGTATTCCTCAAACTACTACTTGGTGTGGTAATCCCAGGTTCGGATTCAGTTTCTTCTCATTTTGTTTCTTTTCTGTCATTGGGAGAAACAATCGAATTCGTTCCTATGATTCAGTTTCTTCTGTATACTGTTTAGAAGCACCTTCGTCAAAAATAGCTCGTTTCGTTTTTATGATTCTCTGACAATTAGGTGCAAAAAGCCTGTATGCTTTCGATTCTTCACAGCGTCCTACTAAGGTACATTCGATACTTTTTTGTCGAATTTTCGTCGGGTGGCTCTCGGAATGTGAACATAGGCCTTGCTTACAAATGTTTTGAGATGTCGAAGATCCAACTTCTTGCTTTTTAGTGCCTTAGTCGGAGATCTGTTAATTAAGTAGACTGGAATGAAGACTGCTTCTGGCCAGCATGTATTTGCTAAATTTGCTTTCAAGAGCAGGCATCTCGCAGCTTCTACTATTTTACGGTTACAACGCTCGGATACTCTGTTTTGTTCTGGTGTATATGGCGTTATAGTCTGACTTGTATCCCTTCTTGTTTGAAAAAGATTTCAGATTATCGTTCACATATTATGTGCCATTATCTTTGCGTAGAGAACAGATCTCTTTTCCAGTCTGTCATTCAACTAGATTTTTAAAGTCTCGAATCAGCTGTGGTACTTTATTTTTGTTTCTGAGAATATATACAGTCATGAATTAAAGTACGGAAGTATATGGCTCCTATAGTTGATCTAGTTTGTGTAGGCTCACACAAATCTGAGTGACGTAGCTCGAGAATTTCCCTGGATCTTGGGCCAGATCGTGAAAAAGGAAGTCTTCTTTGTCTGTCCTCCAAGTAAATTGCACAAGGAGCATTAACTGCCCCCTCAAATAAAATTCCAGTAGCCACGCCTATGCGAAGTGCATCGTAGCTTCAGAATACAAGTGACTAAGTCTTTTATGCCACAAATCTGCGCTGTTTCACTGTAATACTGATTTTGCTTAAAAATTCTACCATTTTGTCTGTCTCATTGGTACATACTATTTGCTAATGACGCACATTTTTGGATACGTCGTACATGCGACCTTATATATTAAATATAATCGAATGACCCTTTTCTACTATTTCACTAAGAGATGGTAGATTTGTGCTTAGTTGAGGCATATGCAGGGTATCCTCTACTTTCATTTTGCCTTTCTAGTTGCTCGCGACTGCAAATGAAAGTCCTGTGCCTTTTACGGGTAAGTCGTCATCATTTGCTATTACAGCCTGCGAGTCTATCACTGTTTCAACGTTACTATCATCACGCGGATATTTAGACATTTTCGCTGACGCCCCAGAGCCCACCCATCATTCTGTCCGTCCATCTTCACAGGCAGCTGCATTTGAAAATAATGTCTGGTAGTTCGCTGTCTTAGCCGAACTTTTTACTCTTGCTAAGACAATTTCTTTGCCATATGCCCGTATTTGTTGTAGTTATAGCATCTGGGACTTTTTTGAACGTAACACCAATCTTTTTCTTGATGACTCGAAGAGCAGGGTCGCTTGTCGATGGTTTATTACAGGTATCGTCGTTTACTTCTTGCAGTAATTTTTTTTTTACGATGTCTCCTGTGATTAGCAAGTTTGAATTTTCCAAGCTCACAATTAGAAGTTTATATCCGTCTTGTAGTCCTGCAAGTTGAATACATTCAATCCATTGTCCTTTGTCTTCAATGCTCAAGCCATTTAATTTTTGTGACTTGGAAATTATCTCTGACACGTATTCCTCGTCTGACGAACAGTTTTCTAGTTTGGTTGTCAGCAGTGTCTTTAGCAAACCCATTCGTCGGAACAGGCTAGGATCTTCGAAAACTTGTTTTAACTTGTCCCACATTTCTTTACTTGTAGACGTGTCTTGCAAATAAGCATATATCGGTGGATGGATGGAGAATAATTTTTGCTCTCGCTGTGCAAACTTTAGTTATATCCATAACTTAAAACTTCTAGGCTAATAGACCGTGGTCGATGAATAAAACTTTCTCATAACGTTTCCTCTCCGATTGCGGCAGACATCTCCAAAGATAAAGCGGCTATCTGAAGATGTCTTCCGTAGTCGGAGGGGCAGCGTTAGGAGAAAGTTTAATACATCGACCACGGCCTTTTAGCCCGGAAGCTTTAAGTGATGTTAGTACCAGCCATAAAATGTATGATTTAGTTACATTCGTTATTTCGCCATTGACGGAATCCCCCAATTGTTCGTGTTCTAGATATGTTCGTATAGTGAACTGACACGTACTATAGTTTTCTCTTCCCATCAGTTTCTCACTCAGAGACAGTGAATTGGTATATACAGAAACCATTGTATTAGCTGTTACATGCTTCCAAATTGCCGCTCACTGCTGCTAATGTCCGCTAACCAACTATCTCGCATTTTTAGTATTACGCCGAATTATATAGCCTGGGCTATATAGCCCGGGCACCTGGTCAGCAGGGTAATTTTCTGGCGGTTTCTGATTGGAACTGTAAGATTTATCATACACATTAACAACTTAAACATAGTCAAACGAATTATTGTATTACACAGTCCACAGAATAAAGAAAACAGAGTCCACAGCAACACAAAAGATGTTTACGCAACCAAGGCACATATTCTAAATTCTCTCAGTATACAGCCATCGTATGACAAAATGTATCTATGTGTGTACGATCCACATCTCTTCCTAAACCACTACTGGACTTATTTCTACCAAACTTGTTTCAAATATCCCTTACTATCAGGCAACAATTATTGTGGGGGTAAGAACCACGTACTTTTCAGAGGTCAGGACATATGATGTCGTAAACACTGAGATGCGTGTAAAATTACTGCATCATGCATGACGTTTAAATTTAGAAATCCTTTGGTGCTAACCCTATTCGCAAAATATTCCGCAGACAGTATCTACATATGTCGTTGAATGTACCTACACAAATATGTCATTGTACGACACATAGCCCAAAAGATATGACGTCATAAACTCTGAGATCTGTCAAAAAATGCCGCATCATGAATGAAGTTTTAATATATTTATTCTTTACCACTGTCGAGTCAACTTAAGGATATCCCTGACATCTGGCACCGCTTTCGACAGCTTTCAACTGTGAAGCGCCAACGGCTTGAGGCGAAAACAGCAGCCGTCTATACAGCTAGAAGAGGCGTTACTATAGAGACTTTCAAAATCGCGTTGTAGACGCGCGAAGCAGCTGCATCTAGCGTACACAAGCTGCCCGGGATACTTTACGTATATATGTCTGTACATTCCTTTGCACGACTGTTTCATAATTTCAAAGCCGGCCGATGTGGCCGAGCGGTTCTAGGCGCTTCAGTCTGTAACCGCGCGACCGCTACTGTCGCAGGTTCGAATCCTGCCTCGGGCATGGGTGTGTGTGATGTCCTTAGTTTAGTTAGGTTTAAGTAGTTCTAAGTTCTAGGGGACTGATGACCTCAGATGTTAAGTCTCATAGTGCTCAGAGCCATTTTGAACCATAATTTCAAAGGTGTTTGCACGAATACTCTGAAATGAAATGTTCTCGATATTACATTACAAACTGTTCATTTTTTGTTTTCGTTTCTACTAGAAAATTGCTAAAATGAATACTCAGGCAATGCCTAGTTTGTCGGCTAGAGTATATGTAAAGTACTTTAGAAGTTATTTCCATAAATATTAGTATAAGTAGATTATCACCAGTTATAATTTGTTGTTAGTGTATTTTACAGAAATAGCCTGCTGCGACCGTTTCTGACCTTGTATCACTTGACCTGTTCCACATCGCTGAAGGCTCTCCTCCATGAGGGGATTCTGACGGGATTTACGGGACACGGCATGTGAATGATTGTATGAATAAATGAACAGTGACACGAAATAGACTTCCAGATTTAGGAGTGCTAACTGACTGCCCACGTAAAACTTTAATAATATAACTGACGCAAAATAGTTGTTTTATAGGTTTAATGATGCATTATGTATATTGCTCTTTTATATTAGTTTATAGTGTCGTACAGTAATGATCGCGGCTGTCAGACATATTTTGTAACAATATGTACCTAGCAACTAACAGCCGAATCAAGAACCGTCAGCTACCGTTAACTGCTCAGTAAAAACCAAATTTTTTTAGGAGACATTAATATTTTAAGATGTCCTTAACTGTAATTGACGTTGGTGAATTAGGTCGTAAGCTAAGCAAAGATGGTCGCTTACCTCAGGGGCAGGGTGATAAGAAGTGAGGCCACTGCGAGATTAGAGAATGTGAGAGGGGAACTGTTTTATTGTTTGCCTTGACAACTCACGGACTTGTTAATCTGGTACCAATTAGCTACTGTGGAGTAAATCCCAAACGGAAGGTACGTGGACTCGTGAACGTGCATTACAGAGGCAGCCATCTTCAAATGCGGTACATTTTTAATAATGTTGTGATAGAACGCGATAAGTGGAAGAAAAATGATCTACGAATGACTAGTGATATTTATGATTGTCTCTCATACTGCACAATGGTTCAAATGGCTCTGAGCACTATGGGACCTAACTGCTGAGGTCATCAGTCCCCTAGAACTTAGAACTACTTAAACCTAACTAACCCAAGGACAACACACACATCCATGCCCGAGGCAGGATTCGAACCTGCGACCGCAGCGGTCGCGCGGCTCAAGACTGTAGCGCCTAGAACCGCTCGGCCACTCCGGCCGGCACTGCACAATGCATTTAAAAATAAAGACCATTACTGTTATTGGCTCAAGTTGTTCAAATGGCTCTGAGCACTATGGGACTTAAAATCTGAGGTCATCAGTCCCCTAGAACTTAGAACTACTTAAACCTAACTAACCTAAGGACATCACACACATACATGCCCAAGGCAGGATTCGAACTTGTCACCGTAGTGGTCGCGCAGTTCCAGACTGAATCGCGTACAACCGTTCGGCCACACCGGCCGATATTACTGTTATTAATCAGTTAATCATCTGCTCACACAAACAACACAACAACACTTCCTCAGGCAATTACAGGATCAGTACTTCGGGGACGCTGATGGTAGCAGCTATCCGAAACAGAACCGTGCGAATGATACCAACTTTCAATAATCCTATTTGGGGGCTGGCCGCCATATTACCGCTCCCTTACTGTAGCTAGTATATTGGGGGGGGGGGGGGTCATAACAGACTTCATTTATGTAGGGTGCCAGTTAATAAGATCGGTACATACGTAGCCTAAGGTACACAACGTCAAGTCTTAGGCAAAAAAGTTTGACGCCGACAGGTGTACATTATCATTTTTAGCAATGTGATGTGTTAACAACTCAACAACTATAAATCGTACTAAGGAATGTAAGGTAGCTCATTTACAAACTTTAAAAAGTTACCAGAGCTATGAAGAAACCGAGCGGGGTAGCTCAGTGGTTCGCACACTGGACTCGCATTCGGCAGAATGATGGTTCAATCCCGCGTCCGGCAGTGGTGTTTTATGTTCTCCGTACTTCCCTAAATCGCTAAAGTCAAACGCCGGGGTGGTTCCTTCAAAAGGGCACGACCGCTTTCCGTCTCTATCCTTCCCTAATCCGAGCTTGTGCTCCGTCTCTAATGACCTCGTTGTCGACGGGACGTTAAACACTAATCTCCTCCTCTAGCGATGGAGAATATTCCGCAGTTTTGGGAAAACTGGTCCGCAGCTCGTGGTCGTGCGGTTGCGTTCTCGCTTCCTGCGCCCGTGTTCCCGGGTTTGATTCCCGGCAGGGTCAAGGATTTTCTCTGCCTCGAGATGACTGGGTGTTGTGTGGTATCCTTAGGTTAGTTAGGTTTAAGTAGTTCTAAGTTCTAGGGGACTGATGACCATAGATGTTAAGTCCCATAGTGCTCAGAGCCATTTGGAAAAACTGACATTTTGTCAACGGAGAGTAACTAATTGGCTAATTATTTTCTTTTACTTTCTTGGGACAGTTATCAAAAATACATTTAGATATGCACGTATCGATTTCCACAACCAAATACTCATCATCAAGCTGTGTTGGACAAGGGCAATAACTAAGCACAAAAGAGCTACGTAATAAAGTAGGAAAAATAATTAGTTGCATACTATATTCCTTAATGAAAATGAATGCATGGCGGACACTGACGTCTATGTGGTGTTGTATTCTGTCACGGAGCGTAGTCGTTTGGGTCAAGGGCGCCCGTAAGATAAGGAGGGGCGTGGGGGCAAGACGACGAGGTATGGAGTATTTTTAATGTTTTGGAAGACGAATGGCGACTTGTAGTTAGAAAAGTTACAGTTCCGACCTTGTTAAAAACCTGCCGCCGGCCGGTGTGGCCGAGCGGTTCTAGGCGCTTCAGTCTGGAACCGCGCGAGCTCTACGGTCGCTGGTTCGAATCCTGCCTCGGGCACGGATGTGTGTGATGTCCTTAGGTTAGCTAGGTTTAAGTAGATCTAAGTTCTAGGGGACTGATGACCTCAGATGTTAAGTCCCACAGTGCTCAGAGCCATTTGAACCATTTTTGAAAAACCTGCCTAATATCGACATGTAAATCACTTTCTGAAAAGAAAAACACATGACTACACCATTTTTTCCCTTGAGAGCTAGCGAAGGGGGGAGGGGTGCAGACCACCTTGCCCCCGGGTATGGGTGCCCTTGAGTACGGTGCTATTTCCTCTCAGCATGCTGCACTGGGACGGACGGCAGTCGTCGAATGTGCAGCTGCATGCGAGGCACTAACAGCGAGCGGCTGCACGCAAAGCACTAACAGCGGAGGCTGCACAGCGAACGTCAAGTCAGCAGCTCGTCGTATGTTGAAACAGGCGTCAGGGTAAAAACTCCTTCTGCTCGTTCGGCATTGTATCACGTTCCTTTGCTCCTCGAAACATAACTCTTCACTTCATGCAAGATGTCTGTCTACATATTCGTCTTCGATGACAAATGTTTAACATCTCGTGAACAGAGCTAAGATAATGTTTTCGTTTTGCAATACGTGTGCCGAAAGCAGTTTTGTTAATTGGGTACTTCTATTTGTAGTGTTACGGTCAGACCGGATCTAGGGGTTGCGGAGGTGGTGGGGGGGGGGGGGGGGCGTGAAACCGGGGTATCTGCCCCGGGCTGCAATTTCAGGTGGCACGAAACTCATATTCCTAAAGGAAAAAAACCTTCTTTCACAAAGCGCCTAACAACCAGCGCACGTTCGTCTATCGAGTATTCATATGATTTTGACACGCATCCCTGTTGATTTTTCAACATTTTTAACACATCCTAAGTTGATTTCTGAAAGAATCGTAAGTTGATTTTTGAGTGCGTGCATAGTGTACGTGATGTTTCTGCCAGGGGAATCCCCGTCGCGTGTAGAAGCAAAAAAACTTTCCCGCAGAGAAAAGGGGTCGGGGCAATATGAGCTGAGCCGAATAAACCCGAAGGGTGAATGCAAGTCGCTGTTTATTCATGTGGTTGATTGGGTGTGAAAATGAACCGATTGTTACAATTATTAGCTAGTCAGACTAGCAGAGTGGAAGGAAACGGCTAACAGGAATACCAGACAAGAAAGCTTACATATTATCTTCTCGGTCTATCCAAGAAGACGAAATTTTGACAGATGACTTTTGCTAGATCGCTGCAGTACTAAGGGCCAGTTGTACAGTACACGATTAGCAGATGCTTAAGTTCTATTCTCGAAATAACGCGGAAAACGCGTTGTACGAACACGCGTTAATGCCAAATGGGAGTATACACACGGGATAACCGAACCGCTGATTCTGGCAGGATTAGTGAAGTTAACCGGAGAATAAGTTTTGACAATGGCAGAAATAGTTACGGAATTAGTGATGACAAGATTGTTTGTTAGAACGAGGAAGGAAGAGAAACGGGGACATCACACAAATTATATGCAAGAATATGACGATTCCAAAATTATATAAAAATTTCGCACTACTACTTTTCGATCTCATGTTTGAGAAACTGGAGCATATGAATGAAATATGAAACTATTTCCTAACATAAAATTTTTTGCTTGTAGTAGCCTAATAGGCATTTGATACTGGTACTTCGTGAATTATATTCTGTCGTGTTATTTACGTAAATGAGGTACATAAAAATGACCATACGTAACAAAAGAGTCTCGCTTATTCGGCGTGTGTTTGAATTTCTGCAATATTAGAAAGCCTATTTCGTTTTATCTAGCAGACAGTGACAAAATAGACGTAATCAAGTCGAGAAACTACAGCAGTATTTTTCAGAGTTACCCAACGACATTTCAATTTTTCATGTAACAAAATATTTGACGAATTTTGATGAGGTAATAGATGCTTTCGCAGAAAGAAAAGCACTCCGTATAAACCTGTAGCAAGATTAGAGAGAAAAAATTCTGGGACCTAAGGATTGAAGAAATGTGTTCTGTCTGCTTGTTTCTTGTCTTTATTGGTTTGATATTTCCTGTATTTAATTTTATGTCACACAAAAGAGAAAGTTATTTGCTAATAGGCAATAAAGAGTGCAAAATTTTATGAAGGGTTCCTATCTTCCCAGTCACAAATAATCTCATCTAGTATTAATTGTGAATTTTTTTTAAAGGCTGGCAGCATGAGAGGCACCACAGGGCATTTTTATTTCCACTGTCCTGAATATTGGTCTCATGGCTTCCATTACAAAACACACACGTTTGAATTCCACAGAGCCAAATACAGTGACGTGCGATAGAAGAATGCTGTGTGAAGAGGTGTGGGATTGCACGTTGACACACTTAAGGTCAAATAACAAGTCTTACCTTTCCTCGGGCATACATTTTTTATATATCAAGCTCTTCAGACAGATGTACGCTCCAAAATGAACATATATTTGAAAAATCGATTTTTTTTAAATTTTGTGACGTCGTATCTTAAATGCTGGAAGGGGGGGGGGGGGTACTATGAAGTTTTTACCCAGTCCGGAAATATCATACGTCCGGGGCTGGTTATGGGCACATTAGAAAAAAAAATTATTAAATCTGACTCACATTGCCTCAGACAAATTCAAGTCATGCCAGAGAGAAGGTAGAAGCAGAGAGCGAGCCATTGTGTCGCAAGAGGGTCACGTCGACAACCACTGGCTGCCGAGTAAGGGATAAGCATTCAGCAGAAAAGAGACGGGAAGTCAACAGAAGCGAGACAAGCATATTCGTTAGCTCTGAAGAATGATACAAGAAGCTGCATCTACTTCATAACAGCACGTAGCAAGGGAACGACACAGCAGTTAACAGCATTTTAAGTGAATGTAGTAGGATAAGGAGGACACATTCAGTCATTACTAACCGATCGCCGGCCGGAGTGGCCGAGCTGTTCTAGGCGCTACAGTCTGGAACCGCGCCACCGCTACGGTCGCAGGTTCAAATCCTGCCTCGGGCATGGATGTGTGTGATGTCCTTAGGTTAGTTAGGTTTAAGTAGTTCTAAGTTCTAGGGGACTGATGACCACAGCAGTTAAGTCCCATAGTGCTCAGAGCCATTTGAACCACTTTGAACTAACCGATCTTTATGTCATAGCCTGACGCTAGCTCCTATTAAATACTCCAGCTCTCCAGCTCCTATCATGAGTAGTGAATCTGTATCCTAAATGCTACTGCACAGTCCATGAACTAGGCAAAGATTTATTCAAGATGATGGCTTTCGCCCAATGAACTTCAAGCTGCTCGCCGCCACCCACTTACCGATTGAAAAACTGACTGTCTTCTGACAACAGCACATCGTAGAATGCTGCCCATTCCGGACTTAAACAACGAAGCCATCAAGACGGCCTCTCGGCATCCATGTTCCTGTTCAACATTCAGGCGCCTTTGGTTGCTGAAACCTACCAGGGGTGGGGAGGAGATAAGCGTCCACACGACTACCGACTCCAGGTACATCTTGGCTGGGTCATCAAGAAATATCATAGGATTCGGAGTGGGAATGAGTACACTCCACAGCCGGCGCGAGAACCGCTCGGCGCTGGGCACCCGCCGCGCCACCAGGGTTGCTGACATCTCCTCTTGAGCGTGCAGGCACTGAGCTGATTCGATGCACTTCAGCTAGAATCCAATACGCAGCTAAATTAGCAACAGCCGATGCTGCTGGAGAAGAACGACGACTTGTAAACGTTGCGAATAAATAACTAAACTCTAATACTGTTTTACTGCCGTCATTGTCGCTTCGTAGGTCCCCAACACCTATGCTGACTTCACGCAGAGGTGTCTCCACTCGGTCCTCTGAAATACACACATAAAAAAAATTTTGCATTACCTCGTTTCCTAGAGTTCCGGAACCTGTACAGAAAATTGGAATAGAGATCAACATAAACATCATTTCCGCCCTTTTTATGAAAACCGCACATTCCATGTCGTACCACAATACAGCGAGACTTTCAGAGGTCGTTGTACAGATTGCTGTACACACCGGTACCCCTAATACCCAGTAGCACTCTTCTTGCATTGATGCATGCCTGTGTTCGTAGTGGCATACTATCCACAAGTTCATCAAGGCACACTTGATCCAGATTGTCCCACTCCTCATAGACGATACGGCGTACATCCCACAGAGTCCATAATCATCCCTTTTCAATCTATCCCAGGCGTTTTCGATAGGGTTCATGCCTGGAGAACATTCTGGCCACGCTAGTCGAGCGATGTTGTTATCCTGAAGGAAGTCATTCACAAGATGTGCACGATGAATGCGCAAATTGTCGTTCATGAAGACGAATGCCTCGCCAATATTCTGCCGATATGGTTGCCCTATCGGTCAGAGGATGGCATTCATACACTCCTGGAAATTGAAATAAGAACACCGTGAATTCATTGTCCCAGGAAGGGGAAACTTTATTGACACATTCCTGGGGTCAGATACATCACATGATCACACTGACAGAACCACAGGCACATAGACACAGGCAACAGAGCATGCACAATGTCGGCACTAGTACAGTGTATATCCACCTTTCGCAGCAATGCAGGCTGCTATTCTCCCATGGAGACGATCGTAGAGATGCTGGATGTAGTCCTGTGGAACGGCTTGCCATGCCATTTCCACCTGGCGCCTCAGTTGGACCAGCGTTCGTGCTGGACGTGCAGACCGCGTGAGACGACGCTTCATCCAGTCCCAAACATGCTCAATGGGGGACAGATCCGGATATCTTGCTGGCCAGCGTAGTTGACTTGCACCTTCTAGAGCACGTTGGGTGGCACGGGATACATGCGGACGTGCATTGTCCTGTTGGAACAGCAAGTTCCCTTGCCGGTCTAGGAATGGTAGAACGATGGGTTCGATGACGGTTTGGATGTACCGTGCACTATTCAGTGTCCCCTCGACGATCACCAGTGGTGTACGGCCAATGTAGGAGATCGCTCCCCACACCATGATGCCGGGTGTTGGCCCTGTGTGCCTCGGTCGTATGCAGTCCTGATTGTGGCGCTCACCTGCACGGCGCCAAACACATATACGACCATCATTGGCACCAAGGCAGAAGCGACTCTCATCGCTGAAGACGACACGTCTCCATTCGTCCCTCCATTCACGCCTGTCGCGACACCACTGGAGGCGGGCTGCACGATGTTGGGGCGTGAGCGGAAGACGGCCTAACGGTGTGCGGGACCGTAGCCCAGCTTCATGGAGACGGTTGCGAATGGTCCTCGCCGATACCCCAGGAGCAACAGTGTCCCTAATTTGCTGGGAAGTGGCGGTGCGGTCCCCTACGGCACTGCGTAGGATCCTACGGTCTTGGCGTGCATCCGTGCGTCGCTGCGGTCCGGTCCCAGGTCGACGGGCACGTGCACCTTCCGCCGACCACTGGCGACAACATCGATGTACTGTGGAGACCTCACGTCCCACGTGTTGAGCAATTCGGCGGTACGTCCACCCGGCCTCCCGCATGCCCACTATACGCCCTCGCTCAAAGTCCGTCAACTGCACATACGGTTCACGTCCACGCAGTCGCGGCATGCTACCAGTGTTAAAGACTGCGATGGAGCTCCGTATGCCACGGCAAACTGGCTGACACTGACGGCGGCGGTGCACAAATGCTGCGCAGCTAGCGCCATTCGACGGCCAACACCGCGGTTCCTGGTGTGTCCGCTGTGCCGTGCGTGTGATCATTGCTTGTACAGCCCTCTCGCAGTGTCAGGAGCAAGTATGGTGGGTCTGACACACCGGTGTCAATGTGTTCTTTTAACCATTTCCAGGAGTGTACGTCGCACAGCCGTTACGGCGCTTCCATGACCACCAGCGGCGTACTTCGGCCCCTCATAATGCCACCCCAAAAAAGCAGGGAATCTCCACCTTGCTGCACTCGTTGGACAGTGTGTCTAACGCGTTTAGCCTAACCGGCTTTCCTGCAAACACGTCTCCGACGATTGTCTGGCTGAAGGCAAATGGCACACTCATCGGTGAAGAGAACGTGTTGCCAATCCTGAGCGGTCCATTTGGCATGTTATTGGGCCCATTGCACCGCGCTGCATGGTGTCCTGGTTGTAAAGATGGACCTCGCCATAGGCATCAGGAGTGAAACTGCGCATCATGCAACCTATTGCACACAGTTTGAGTAGTAACACGACGTCCTGTGGCTGCACGAAAAGCTTTATTCATATGGTGGAGTTGCTGTCAGGGTTCCTCTGAGCCATAATCCGTAGGTAGCGGTCATCCACTGCACTATTAGCCCTTGAGCGGCCTGAGCTTGGAATGTCATCGACAGTTCCTATCTCTCTGTATCTCCTTCACGTCCGCACAACATCACTTTGGTTCACTCCGAGAAGCCTGGACACTTCCCTTGTTGAGAGCCCTTCCTCGCACAAAGTAACAATGCGGACGCGATCGAACTGCGGTATTGACCGTCTAGGCATGGTTGAACTACAGACAGCACGAGCTGTGTACCTCCTTCCTGGGGGAATGACTGGAACTGATCGGCTGTCGGACCCCCTACGTGTAATAGGCACTGCTCATGCATGGTTGTTTACATCTTTGGGCGTGTTTAGTGACATCTCTGAACAGTCAAAGGGACTGTGTCCGTTATACAAAGTCCACAATCGATGTCGATGTTCTGGGAACCGAGGTGATGCAAAACAAAATGGTTCAAATGGCTCTAAGCACTATGGGACTTAACATCTGAGGTCATCACTCCCCTAAGCTTAGAACTACTTAAACCTAACTAACCTAAGGACATCAGACACATGCATGCCCGAGGCAGGATTCGAACCTGTGACCGTAGCAGCCGCGTAGTTCCGAATTGAAGCGCCTAGATCCGCTCGGCCACCGGCTATGCAAAACATTTTTTGATGTGTGTAATATGGGGACTGTAATGACAGTAGTAGGGAGGTGGTGCTGAGTGGTAACATGCTGAATCAAAATAACTTGATTTAAATTTAAACAAACCACTTTATTTAAATAGTCAAAATTTTTCACAAGAGTGATCTGAGCAAAAATCGAAGCTGTAACTAGTCACTCAATTTAGAGTTTCACTTATTGAAAGCAAGTGGCAGCAGAATTTAAAACAATAACAATCCACTGATGGCAGAATTTCAAGTCTAATTATTGCAATAAACGAAGTAGCAATTGCCCAGCAGCTTACTGTTACAAGTTACAGAAAGCAACTGATGACAAAATTTAAAAGATTTATTAATGCAATACACAACTCAGTAGCTGATCACCAAAGTTATAGTGCCACCTACAGAGAGCCACTGGTGCATAATTTAAAAGAGTAATGAACAGCTAGTGGCAGAATTTCGTAACTAGTAAAATTCCAATAGAAAAAGTGCAACTGCCGACCAGGATTACAGATATACTTATACAAATCCACTGGGGGCACAATTTAAGAGAATAATGAGTAACTAGTGGCAGAATTCGATTAAAAAATCTAGTTAATTCATAAAAAGACAACTGCCAGCCAAGGAATCATTAAAAACTCTGGTAGAGATATGTGTAAATATATACTGAGGTGATAAAAGTCATGAGGTAGCGGTATGCACTTACATGACGTACACAAGATACAAAAGTCCGCGATTGCTGTGAAAAAGTTTCCTACGTGATTACGGCTGCACGACGGGAATTAACAGACTTTGAACAAGAAATGATGGAGTTAGACGCATGTACATTCCATTTTGGAAATCGTTAGAGAATTCAGTGCTCCGTGATCCACAGTGTAAAGAGTATAACGAGAACACCAAATTGCAGCCACTACTTCTCACCACGGACAACGCAATGGCCGATGGCCTTCACTTAACTACCGAGAGCAGCGGCGTTTGCGCAGAATTGTCACTGTTAACAGATAAGCTACACTGCGTGAAATAACCGCAGAGATCGATGTGGGACGTACGACGAGCGTATCCTTTAGAACAGTGCGGTGAAGTCTGGCGGTAGTGGGCTATGGCAGAACACGACCGACGCTAGTGCCTTGCTAACAGCACGACGTCGCCTGCAGCGCCTCTCCTAGACTAGTGACCGCATCGGTTGGACCCTAGACGACTGGAAAACCGTGACCTGGTCAGACGAGTTCCGATTTCAGTTGGTAAAAGCTGATGGTAGGGACTGAGTGTGGCGCAGACCCCACGAACCCACGGATCCAAGTTGATGGGTGATGTCTCTATAATGGTGTGGGCTGTATTTACATGGAATGGACTGGATTTTCTGGTGGTTCGGCTACTTGGAAACCATTTGCAACCATTCATGGACGGCATGTTACCAAATAAACGATGGAATTTTTGTGGATGACAGTGATCCATTTCACCGGGCGACAGTTGTTCACGATTGCTTTGCAGAACGTTCTGACAATTCGACTGAATGATTTGGCCACCCTGATCACCCGAAATTAAGCCCACCGAATATTTATGGGACATAATCCAGAGATCAGTTCGTGCACAAAATCCTGCTCCGGCAACACTTTCGCAATTGTCGACGGGTATAAAAGCAGCATGGGCTCAGTATTTTGCAGGCGACTTCCAACGACTTGTTGAGTCCATGCCACGTCGAGTTGCTGCATTACGGTGGGCAAAAGGACGTCCGACACGGTATTAGGAGCTACCCCGTGACTGCTGTTATATCAGTATAATTTAGTACGGCAAAGATCGTTAAACTGAAGGTAAAATGTTACTGAGAGCGGGCCTTCCACAGAAATATTAGAGCACAGACATTCATTAATAACGACCCTACAAGACACTCCTTTACATAATGACGCGTAAACAGTACACGCCTTCAAGCTAACAATACCAAATTCCATCTGTAAGCTATGGGACAGTCAGTTGTTAACCTAAACACAAGCGGAATAGGAAATTGATTTAGGGGTGGTAGAGTAAACGGCAGGCCAGCTTAACTATTTTTTTTTTTTTTTTTGCTTATGAACAACGAAGATTTTAGGAACAAGTGATTCATCTGTTTCAGCAGAAGCGTAAAAAATTACATGCTGCGTCCAGATCCGGGGCCCATGAGTACGAAACCATGCAGACGGAATTACAAGATCTCCTTCACATGAAGCAATGATGAACAATCAAAATAAATTTACAAATTATACATACACAGGGCAGACCGTTTTGAGACTAAGGAATCGCTCGTCCACATATGGTACAATGAAGAAGAGTAAAGCTTTAATTACTACGTCACAATGTTGATTCACGTTACATAGGGCGTTGCCATTTTAAGCAAAGCCGAATGATCGAACTCGGCGTAGGTCTTCATTGATGCCACAAGATTAATAACAAGCAATTATTAAATAAAAATGTTTACAAGTAAAAATTTTTAATGCCTACATCGCTATTTTCCTATTACAATTAAAGTTCAATAACTAGTTTCGGTTACTATCTGCAACCATCTTTAGGTCTGTAACACGTATAGGAAACATAGCCCAAGAAAATTATGTACAATCAAGTAGAATACAAAAACATTGTACAACATCTGAGCAAAAATAATAGGGAGCCAATTCTAGATGTAAAAGAGAACGTTTGACAAAGTCATTTAACAGCGTAATATAAACTATGTTAACGCTTATCAAGTAACATACCGTTCAAAATATGAAAAGGCGGTAAATAAGCACTGGAAAGCATCATTAGCTGCAGTCACGCAACAACATGCATTCATAAGTACCAAAACAATAACAGTACGTAGTTGCAACCGTCACCGTGAGCAAGCCAGGCTGTAGACTTATCGAAAGAATTTTCTGCATAAAACCGTTCAGTTTAACTGCGCAGTTTATCCTGTGCGGCGTCATGTATGAATGATAACAGATCTATACACCTTGAGTTTAACTGTGCAGTTATCCTTTCAGATGAAAAGCTGTACAGTTACTCGAACTGAAGGTGTGTGCGCGACATTTAGTTTTCCCCAACACGATTCGAACAGAGTCGAGTGCCAGCACAATAAACCGCGACAGCCTACTGGACTCGAAAATGGGCAATATGATAACTATAAGATTAAATAAAAAGATGTAGACTGAAATTGAACTCAAAAACGTTCAGGAGTAGAACTCTCTCAGTAATATATTCCTCTAAAATAGGAACGTTCAACAAAGAAGATAATAACTGAGTGAACGAGGTCCGATAAATGAAGTAGAAAGTGTGAATATTTAGTCATTACTGATAGGTACTTCTTTCTATTTTTCTGTCATTTCTTGCGCTTTCTTATGCTACGTATTCGTATCTTTGATGGTATAGCGATAGCTGGGTCTGATAATAATATTAAAATATAACTGCAGTTTATTTCTTTTTTCTCTAATGAGTAAATATGGTTTCTTATTATTACTTGAATATAGAAATACTTTGAATTCTTTTGTTTATTTTATCTGCATTTTTAGTATTAGCTTGATGTAAGAACTACTATGTAAATCGTACACATGAAAGCACAGAGAGTGATATCAAGCGTAACACTTGTGCAGCGAATATATAGTGAGGGAATGTTAGTGTGTGTGCGGCAATATGGCGGAACGCGCGTTGTTGATCTTAGATGCAAAAACTCGCCGAGACATTAAATCGTGAAACTTTACGAGCGACGTTTGGGATTACCGTCGCAGTGTGTAATGAGAGTTGAAGTGATCGTTACGAACAGAAAGATATTACGGTTTGAATATTACTAGATGGACTGTGTCTCAACTGGTACTGACGATGCTTTCACGAGTAGACATTAGAGTTATTGATACCGTGTGAGTGAAACTGCTTTTACATTTAACCGCATCGCGAGAGGTCCCCATAAACTGTGTAATATATTTGTCTTCTTAATGAACAGCCAAGTGTTGCAGACGTGACTGCCACTGTGAAAATCAATTACAGTTACTGATCAGGTCCAGGAACGATTTTGCTGACAGTGAATTGATGTTCGTACGCAAATGTGACGAACAGCTATAGCGCGGTCGGAAATGATCACGAACAGCGCGTTAAGTTCTTAAAAGAGCATTAGGTATGTATAACGAGTAACAAACGTGCACATGCTAAACTTGTGGATTATCTCCAGCACTTATGTCTATTTAAGGAGCGGCCTGTTAAACGTGACTGCGGATGACTTTGCTGACTAACCGAGAAGAGACTTCGTCAGCATACTTCGCCGGGGAAATACGACAAGCAGAGTTCCTGTAATAACTTCGACTGCAGCATCACAAGCCACTGCTGTCATCTCAACACGTCGCCACGCCTCTGGAACGACTAAAAGAAATTTTTGCAAATTTGTGGTAAGGTCTTACGGGACCAAACTGCTAAGGTCATCAGTCCCTAAGCTTACACACTACTTAAACTAACTTACGCTAAGGACGACACGCACACCCATGCCCGAGAGAGGACTCGAACCTGCGACGGGGAAGCCGCGCGAACCTGCTCAAGACGCTTTAGACCGCGCGTCTACACCGGGCGGCAGACGAAAAGATAAGCTGCGCATTGCCGTGCACTCTCCCCTGTTAAAGACTAACATAGTTCATCAGGTCAGATTGTAAATCATTTGTTTCATTATAACTTTTTTCGTTTCCTCTTCTTAACTTTTGCTACGTAAATAAAACTGCTTGAAGTGAACTACTAACTTTCAATGTAGCTTTGTTGACCCACCATTAGTTATGAGTATTTTTTCTTTTAATTAAACTATCTCTTTCTTTTAAATTAATGAAGCTACAGTTGTATGTGTTTAATGTGGCTTTTGGAGGGAAGTGTTACAAACGGGTGTGCAGTGGTACCTTCAGAGTGAGTTGGCATATCTTAATGTCTGATCCGGTCGCGCGTGTAAATCGCGGTGTCCGCCATTAGTTTCTGGTCACCGACCAAATATAATTAAAGCTGCTTGTTCGACGTTGGTCTAAGCTTCGCGGCGAGAACAAATTGAATTTGACAGCTGTCAAATCACGCAGCTTATGTTTACATCATACTTAGCATTATGTTACCGCACTTTCGCAAGTAATAACTTGCTTTTTTATGACCACAGGGATAAATGAACAGATGTGTAGTCTAATCCTACAATGTGTACCGGATTAGTAACATAACTGTGTATGATTTAGATGATTTAGGGACTAGGCTGAATCACATTCTCCAGGTACACAGTCTCTAGGAATAAAACGAGTTCTTCTGGAGCGAAATAATCGGACATCATCTCAGTTAAGTTATTTCTAACAAAACCTCGTATAAGTATACGGTCTATAATCTCAGGAAGTACACTTCTGAGACTCGTCTTCTTCTCCTTTTGTCTACAAAATCAGTCATGAAAACAGACAAATACTGATTCCTCCATATGGGCATTATAAGCATTCACTCAGAGCAGCGGACCAAGAGAAATATTACTACTGCTCGACCGTTCGGAAGCAATCGCTTACATCTGCACTTCGCTTTAGGTACCTTTCCCCCTGATACACTTTTTTCTATGAGCCAAAGGCGTGGAAATTTCATCTGTTGCTTGCAGTCTCGCGTGTGCTTTTCCATAACAGGTTTTCTTCCTTTTAAGCTGTGAGGTTGCGCACAAATGATCACACTTCAGGCGCCTTCGCCACAAGATAGATGATTACCAATTAACGTCTAGTCTACGGAGAAGTCATTGGAGACGTTGCGCATGTCCGCTCTGGGGGAGAAAATCGTACGAGGCCTTTTAAAGAAATCATCCCAGAATTTTCCTTAAGCAATTTAGGGAAATCATAGGAAATCTAAATGTGGATGGCCGGAAAGGAATCTGAACCGCCGTCCTCCTAAATAACGAGTCCAGTGCGCCAACCACGCGCGACCTCGCGCGACTTCGCGGCACGTAGCCTGTCGAGAAACTCGCAGCACACTCCATTGTTTCCAGTAGATTCCGGTGGGAGAAACACACGCGCTACAAGGCCTCGACAATCCTCAACTACAATAAGAATGAAAGGGGGCCATATAGTTTAGACATTGACCTCAAAAACAGTCAAAGTATTGTTCTGCGGCAACTTTTCAATAAATTTCGTACTTATCATCTTCAGGCGAAGTGACATGACCCCGACACTTCGCCTGAAGATGATAAGTAGGAAACTCGTTGAAACGTTGCCGCAGAACGAAGTCTTGACTGATAACCAGAAAAGACTTCATCATCGAGATTCGCCAAAAATGTCTAAATTCGCATAAAGTCAAAGTGTAGGGGAGCAGATGCACGAATCTCGAATCCTGCATCGCCGTTCAAGGCGAGATCCTAGTGGAGATAGTTTGCCAGTGCCTTCTTCCGACCTGTTACGAAATGTCAAATGTGTATCTGTGCACTGTGAATGACTGCGATGATTGCTTCGTACAGTGTAGTGTTGGGTTTGCGTTGTTATGTATAAACGGAAGGGAGACGGCGAAACCCTGTACCGGCACGTAACCTAATCTTCTCGAATAGCACCAGGGGGGGGGGGGGGGGGGGGGGCACCGAACATTACATCACCATCCGTCCGACAGATCACCGTCAACTGTGTCACATGCACTCACTTCAAGAGACACTGCCGAGAGGCAATCCGAAACTTTACACCACCACCTCTCCCCCCACTAAACACTAACTGTGAAAAGTTTCTTCCACCAGGATTCGAACCCGTCTACCTCCGATTCGAGCGCCACCACATGGGCGTGCTTTAGCGACCTTGGCTATAGAGGCGGATAGACAGTGACCTAATGAAAGAAAATCTGAAGAGTCTCAGTTATAGAGGGCACTAGGTAAGTACAATTTAGAAAGCGAGCATTAATATCATCGAGGATTTCAAAAAAAAAAAAAAAACCTGTAAAGACTGGTCCGCTGTAGACATCTTAGCAGAACAACGGAGGACAATAGCCAGTTAAAAAGGATGACGACTTAGAATTACGTTAGATAATCTATATAGGAAAAATAAATGTAATTTTACAAACCTGTGGCTCTTCTTCCAATATGGCAGTGTACGATGAGCATGAAAAAAGATAACAAATGCTGAATTCAGAGTATAAACATTATATTTCTCCGGTCACTTCTGTATGTAGAATGAAAGGTCAGAATAAGGAACATGGACATGCAGCAGCAGCCGGATATACGAAATGTAGAAGAAAGTCTTATTAATTATAAGAAACGGATAGTGAGTACAGTGGTTTTCGAACTGTTTAGTATCCAATAGACTGCTCCATTACCATCAAAAGAACGAAGAAATATTGGTTACTCCAGTAAAAGATGTATCCTACAGATACAGAACAACTTCTAAAAATCATAAAATCACTACTTGTGTAAAAGGAAGAAGAAGAAGCGAAAAGGAGGTCCAAAACATGGTCAGATGGCGACGAAAAAGATTGGTTGCAGCAAATCGACAAACGACTGACACTAATTTTTGTAACTGTTATCCTACAATCTATTAGGAAGTTTTATAATTTCCAGAGGTAGAATTAAGAGAATGGCTACATAAGTTTGGTAATTAAAATCCAGAAAATAACTTTGTATGAAAAAACGCTTCAACCATATCTTAATGCATTTGGTCTGCTTTCTGTGTTACTCAAAAACTTTTCTTCCCTGTAACAAATTTTCGGAGTTATGCCACACGAGCCAAGTTTGGATAACACAGTTAGTGTTGAAGTGTTTCATTGTAACTGTTGATGGGTGACCAACTGCACTGTCGCACTGAAAGAACACATCTTGCAGGTTATTCTGATCACTTTTGGTTCAAAGTGCTAACAAACAGCCGAGTAATGTTGTTTAGTGTGAGCTAAGCACCGGTTTACCCTTTTGCCGTCCGTCAAGAACCATTATGGCTTCATGTGAGTCCGCCTTGTGGTATCGTAGTCAGTTGGAAAGAGAAGGGTAAATTGGCTGGGATGATAGGAAAATCTTTAAGTGGGGAGGAGGAGGGGCAGAAACTCATTCGAGTTCTTCTCTTTTAGGCTAAGTTCAGTGTCCAATGATCCAACACTGATTCAAATTAAGCTTAATGAGAAGCTCAGACAGACAGTTACTAGAGACGTTAAAATATCAGAAGATTCTCATAAAAGTACAGTGAAAAATAATGTTAGTGTGTCACAAGATTCTCATAAAAACACAGTGAAAAATAATATTAGCATATTGCATCAGAATATCAGGGGATTTAAAAACAAATTAGATTAACTTCTTTTTTGTTTAAAAGATTTAGAAACTGAGAGTGGAATAGGTATACTATGTCTATCTGATCATCGTATAGTCACAGGTATGGAAAGGGTAAATGTAGGTGGATATAAGCTTCCAGCACATGTAAGCAGAGACACTATGGAAACAGCAGGAGTTACCATGTACGTTAAAATTTTGGAATGTGTGAAAAATTTCGAGACTAAAAAAGTTTGTGTAGACCAACATATAGAAGCATATGCTTGTGAGCTTAAACTAAATAATGATAGTTTTATAACTGTAAGCGGGTATAGGGCCCCATTGGGAAATTTTGAGATATTTTTGAAAAACTTGGATTCTTTGCTGTGCTATCTGTCAGACAAATGGAAGCAAATTATTGTTTGTGGGGATTCCAGTGTAGATTTCCTGCAAGAGTCCGATAGAAAGCTTGATCTTGTATTACTTGGTTTTTTTTCAATTTGACATCAGTTATTGATTTTCCTACTCGGGAGGTACAGGAAAGCAGCACACCGATAGATAATGAGTTTATAGGCCAAGATAAATTTAATCAAATAAAAACTTTTCCTGTTACGAATGGCCAGTGCGATCATCATGCACAGCTAGTTACAGTATATGACGTAGCTCCATAGAGTAATGCAAAACAGTCCTCCAAAACAGTGCGTTCACTTAACAATTGAAATTTTAGAGAAAGTTTACAACAGTTAGACTGGGATGAGATGTACAGGGAACCTGATACTTATTTAAAATTTAACGTATTTCATGATACCTTTGTGAGTATATTTGAAAACAGTGTCCCTAAGGAAATAGTTAAATATAATTGTAAGAAACCATCTAAAGAGCTGTGGTTTACAAAAGGAATGAAAAAATCTTGTAAACAGTAAAGGGAAATGAACGAGTATCTTATAGATACGAGGAGTAATTATCCAGAAGCAGTGAAGCGTTATAAAAACTACTGCACTTTATTAAGGGGAGTTAGAACGGAAAAAGTTTTTCACATTTTTGGAGTTTTATCTCATTATAAAATTTGCAATTTTGTAAATTATGTATATCACTTATAAACTCACATGGGAAGTATTTTATTTTATTTTTTCATATATAATCTACACCGTATGAAAATGTTAACGTTTTTACGTGCATTACTTTAAGATCTAATAAAAACGGTATTTTTTGTATAGAAATGAGGATGGCTATGTTACAAAGGTTAATTTACGTGTTTGTACTGGTAGCACTGTCGAAAATAGTATCGTGTCGTTTCATAGTATAAACAAGCGTTGTATGTCGAAGTGCTAACGTTTTTCCGAGGAAAAGTGACGAATAGATTGGTAAATCTCTCAAAAAGTAAAGTATGACGCCAAAACGAAGTGTTTTTAGAAACGTGGGTTTGATGGTAATAGATTTTCGAATGAAGGGGTTGGGTTGGGTTGGGTTGTTTTGGGGAAGGAGACCAGACAGCGAGGTCATCGGTCTCATCGGATTAGGGAAGGAAGTCGGCCATGCTCTTTTCAAAGGAACCATCCCGGCATTTGCCTGGAGCGATTTAGGGAAATCACGGAAAACCTAAATCAGGATGGCCGGACGCGGGATTGAACCGTCGTCCTCCCGAATGCGAATCCAGTGCCTAACCACTGCGCCACCTCGCTCGGTCGAATAAAGGGAAACATTGTGTTCAACATGTAGCGTGTGAAGCTACAGACAGTGAAATACAGGCAAACTCGCCAGTATCTAGAGAAACACCCATTAGTTCTTCGAAGATTCAAATAAAACGCTGTGGTACACAGTTTTCTCAAAACGAAAGTGATTTAAATGGTGGGTTAGGTTATATTCTGATAGATTTACACATCCTAACAAGGCTGTTAGGTGAATGTGTGTGTTGTAAAATATGTGGGGGCCAGTTAGTTTATACGAAGACAGTGAAGTATCAAATGGGCTAGCCAGGAAACTTATCATTAATTGTGCCAGTTGCAAATTTACTCATTCATTTTGGAATTCTGATAAGTGTAAAGATAATTATTTCGAAGTAAATATTAGGTGGTTTTATGGATTGAGAGCTATTGGCAAAGGACACACTGCAGCATAAACAGTGGGTGCCGTAATGAATATGCCACGCCCACCTTGTAAAATCGAAAAGTATGAAGGATTTATTGGAGCTGCTGTGGAGTCTGTTGCATGTGAGTCAATGAAGTGTGCTGCAAACGAAGCTGTTGACGTAAATGTTGGTATGACTGACATACCAGCAGCTTTTGATGGCACTTGGCAGAAGCGTAGCTACAGTTCTAAGAATTCTGTTACTATGGTTACCAGTGTGGATACTGGTAAGGTGATAGATTTCCAGATTTTAACCAAATATTGTTATAAGTGTAAATCAGGTAATGAAGAAGGAATATCTGTGACAGAAATTATGAAGGAACAAATGGTGGTATGGAGGCCTCAGCAGCTATTGAAACTTTTTGTCGATCTGTGAACGAAAGGGGAATGTGTTACTCTAATTTCTTAGGTGATGGAGACTCAAAAACATATAACAGTGTGGTAGCCGCTCAACCTTATGGTGAGAAGATTATTACAAAACTGGAATGTATTGGTCATGTCCAGAAGAGGATGGGCACCAGGTTGAGGAGGTTGAAACAAAGTTTGAGAGACATGAAACTTTCTGATGGTAAAACCATAAGAGGCAGGCTGACAGACAAAATGATTGATGAACTACAGCTGTATTGTGGCCATTAGAAATAATACTGAGGATTTGTTGAAAATGAAGCAGGCAGTATAGGCTACCATTTTCCACAGACTGTCAACTGATGAAAAACCAGCACACCACCTTTGCCCTCCTGGACCTGATTCATGGTACAATTAATGCAATGCCCAGTACTAAAATAGTTCATACAGCCATGAACATTCCATCCCAGCAGCAGTCATGGATCTCATAAAACTTGTTTACAGAGACCTGGCAAATCCTGAATTACTGAAGAAGTGTCTGCATGGTCAGACTCAAAATCCCAATGAGTCGTTCAATAATCTTATATGGACTCTCTTACCAAAAAATGTTTTTGTTGGAATGGAGACACTGAAGTGGGGGGTCAGTGATGCTGTTATTGTTTTTAATGATGGTAACATTGATAGGGTGAAATTGCTACAGCATATGGGAATTAATACTGGAGCAAACTGCATCAGAGAACTTGAACAGATGGACAAGGTTTGCATTGATAAAGCAAAGTATGCAGTACAGTTGACCACTAAGGAGACCATAAAGAAGACAAGCAGAAAAAAAGATCATGAGGATGATATACAGTATGGTGCAGGGTGCTTCTGAGTTACTAAAAATAAAAAAAATTAAGCATATATTAAGTGAGTTACAGTCTTTTGAAACGTTAGAAGCCGTTCCTGAAAATTTACATTTTCTGTTCCATTCTTCCCTAAATCTCAGAAACCACTTCGAGTAGAGTATTCAAATTTTCAGGGAGTAATAACATACATATTCCAAGTGTACTGAACTAAAAGAAGAACGTAATGTTATGTATAATTAAAATTTTTTAGGATAATGTACAAAAAATTACACAAAATTTTAACTGTGTAATTAAAAAATTGTATTTCCAAAAGCAGTGGCTGAAATGCAATTATTGTACTTCAGTAGACTCAGAACATACAGTTTAATGTCCTGTAAAAGTTTCATGTCAGTTACTACAGTGGTTCCTGAAATACAGGGAAGCCAAGTCACTAAATTTAACATTGTCAGGATAGAGTGTTCCAACTCCACTTCAGAAAACTTATTAAAATGTCTGTAAGTGTGTGCATTATGTCTGAGATTAGCACATCTGATAATAAAATTAAAACTGTTTGGAATATTGTTAAAAGGGAGCAGTGCAACCAAGAGCACAAGAAGACTCTATTTCTATCAAATCAAGAGCACAAGAAGACTGTATTTCTATCAAACTCAGTGAAAAGTTTGTTAACAAG
This sequence comes from Schistocerca piceifrons, assembly GCF_021461385.2. Classification (NCBI taxonomy): domain Eukaryota; kingdom Metazoa; phylum Arthropoda; class Insecta; order Orthoptera; family Acrididae; genus Schistocerca; species Schistocerca piceifrons. The sequence continues at coordinate 658,600,098 of NC_060139.1, forward strand.
AAGTCAGAAGTAGAAAACATTTTTAATAGTCATTTTTAAGTGTTGTAGAGAAAATATCATCCAAATATTATTGTAAAATGCAAGGCAGTATATGGAGGATGCAATACCTATGCAATTTGATAAAATTGAAATTCAACCGACCTCTCTTACTGAAATTAGGAAAATAACAAATTCGCTCAAAAGTAAAAGTTCACATGGAATTGATGGCATTTCCAACGAAGTACTAAAAGCTTGTTCCCAGCAGATAAGTAGGGTTCTCAGTCACATATGTAGTAGCTCGCCGAAACAAGACATTTTTTCCAGATAGACTGAAATATGCTATTGTTAAACCATTGCATAAAAAAGGGGCTAGATGCGATGCTAACAACTATCGCCCAATATCACTTCGGACAACTTGATCCAAAATTCTTGCAAAAGTGCTGTATTCAAGAGTAGCAACACTTATTTGTAAAAATTAAGTACTAAAAATGTCAATTTGGTTTTCAGAAAGGCTTTTCAACAGAAAATGCTGTATATGCTTTCACTGATCAAATATTAAATGCACCGAATAACTGAACATCACGCATTGGGATATTATGTGATCTATCAAAGGCTTTTGATTGTGTGAATGATGAAATTCTTCTAGATAAGCTTGAGTATTGTGGTATGACTGAGACTGTGCACAGATGCTTTAATTCATATTTAACTGATAGAATGCAGAAGGTTTAAATTAACAGTACAAATAGACTGCAAAAATCAGTAGAGTCCTCTAACTGGTGAGGTATCAAGAATACTGTCCACAGGGTTCAGTCTTGGGTCCCTTATTTTTCTTAATATATATTAATGACTTGCCACTCTATATTCATGAAGATGCAAAGCTAGTTCTTTTTCTTGATGATAAACGCAAGAAACAAGAATCAGCTGATGAAATTGCAAATAATGTCTTTCAGAAAATTATTAAGTGGTTATCTGCAAACGGATTCTCACTGAGCATTGAGAAAACACAGTATATACAATTCTGTACAGTAAATGGCATAACACAATTGATAAACATAGCCTATGAAGAGAAGTCTGTTGCTAAGGCACAATATACAAAATTTCTGGGTGTGTGCAATTATGAGACATTGTCTTTCACGGGCAAGTGCTCTACCATCTGAGCTAACTAAGCACGACTAACGCCCCGTCCTCACAGCTCCCGAGTTCGAGTCTCGGTCCGAAACACAGTTTTAATCTGGCAGGAAGCTTCATATCAGCGCACACTCTGCTGAAGAGTGAAACTTTCATTCTGGATAAGAGAAACTGATTTGGAAGAAACATATCAATGACCTGCTGAAACGGTTAGGTTCAGCTACTTATGCTATTAGGGTTATTGCAAATTGTGGTTATAAACATAACAGTAAATTAGCATACTATGCCTGCTTTCATTCACTGCTCTCATTTGGCATCATGTTTTGAGGTAATTTATCATTAAGAGAAAAAGTATTCATTGCACAAAAGCATGTAAACAGAATAATAGCTGGAGCCCTCCCAAGACACCTTGCAGACATTTATTTAAGGAACTCAGGATATTCACAGTACTTTCGCCATATATATATATTGACTTACGAAATTTGTTATTAAAAAACCATCCCAAATCAAAAGTAACAGCGAAGTGAATAGCTACAACACTAGAAGAAAGGATGATCTTCACTATTCTGGGTTAAATCTGACTCTTGTACTGAAACGGGTGAATTATGCTGACACAAAAATCTTTGAAACTTCCTGGCAGATTAAAACTGTGTGCCCGACCGAGACTCGAACTCGGGACCTTTGCCTTTCGCGGGCAAGTGCTCTACCAACTGAGCTACCGAAGCGAACCTTGCAGAACTAGCACTCTGCCAGGAAGTTTCATATCAGCGCACATTCCGCTGCAGAGTGAAAATCTCATTCTGGAAACATCCCCCAGGCTGTGGCTAAGCCATGTCTCCGCAATATCCTTTCTTTCAGGAGTGCTAGTTCTGCAAGGTTCGCAGGAGAGCTTCTGTAAAGTTTGGAAGGTAGGAGACGAGGTACAGGCAGAAGTAAAGCTGTGAGTACCGGGCGTGAGTCGTGCATCGGTAGCTCAGTTGGTAGAGCGCTTGCCCGCGAAAGGCAAAGGTCACGAGTTCGAGTCTCAGTCCGGCACACAGTTTTAATCTGCCAGGAAGTTTCATATCAGCGCACATTCCGCTGCAGAGTGAAAATCTCATTCTACAAAAATCTTTGGTCATTTGCCAAATAGTATTAAAAGTCTCACAGATAGCAAATCAACATTTAAAAACAAATTAAAAGATTTTCTGAATGACAACTCCTTCTATTAAATTTAGATATGAAGTAGTACCTGCAAAAAAAAAAAAAAAAAGATTAATTATTTTGTGTAAGAAAACTTATGTTAAAGTGACACATTCCATATCATTAGGTGACGTGGTATTCATGATATATGGAACAAATATTAATGTATGTATGTATGTTGATACCACCAGGAGGCTGCTATTCCGTGTGTAGAGGATTCCGTTGTTGTCCAACAGCAGCAGCAGCTAAAGTGCCACGCCCCCTAAGCTGAGGATCGCGAGGATAAGAGACCGGTTCTAGCCAAATTGTCGAGAAGCTCCAGTTAGCAGCAGTCGAGGACTATCATACTGCAGTTGCAACTTTCTCTACAAAAGTAGTGATCAATAATGGCCTCAAGACTAATGTTTACTTCTGTGTTGTGAACAGTTAAAGTGTTTAACTCATCCCATCTTTGCCTAGAACTTATGTGCGTATTTTTCCGAAGAATCTTTTGTACCAAAGTTGAGTATATTACAATATTTCTCTCAGTGAGTGTGTTCCCTCATTCTTTTGATTTCTGACTCAGACCCCACGCATCGTCCCAAATGGACAAGAGTACATTTGGCGAAGAGATTTAACTTGGTCACTTCACACCCCACCACTAAAACCAAAGAGAAAAGTCGCCCCAATTTTTGCCTCTAACAAATAAAATTTCTTTCTATGGAATATTTAGCTTCATGAAATCACTATTTTGACTACAGTTTTATCTCAGGGATATAACGGTGGTTCAACTTTCGCACGCAGTCACACAAAGCTGCCAAGAGTCTTTAGGATTACTCTTGAACTATTTCAAATATGATTTTGAAATTTTGATGTGAACGAGAAGATAAAGGGTGAAACACACTGCCGGCAAAGAGCCTATTCCTGTGGAATAACACCAATAGGTTTGCCAAGCTTAACGCCCCCTTCCGTCGAACAGATTACCGTCAACAATGCCACCTGCCTACACAGCACACATAGAATTTAAATCACTGCTCTCATCTTGCGTTATTCTGCCGATGAATACGCCTGTCTGGTGTGATACAATTTTTACATGCCATAAAAATGAATGTAGTACTAAATTGTCCTGTAGTCTTATTAAATGTTGCCCAAGACCAACGTCTGTAGACGAACCCCACATACTTTGCGCCATAGAACTTCGTAGAATTCACCGAGATAATATCAGCAGCTGATAAGCGACTGACGTCCAGAAAGAGCTTTCTTAGATCCATGGTGTCTCTAAATGACATCCTGAGACACGGCATAAGGTAATTTGCAGAAATAAGTTAGCTCAGCAACAGTTTATTACTCAACAGAATCTTCAAACGCTGGCCACCAAAAGGTAAGACCAATCCAGACAGTGCTAAACATGTTGTACATTGTAACTGGTGATATCAAGGACACTATATTGAAGCGGAACTGCTTAGACTTGGACATGAACGATCAGTGTTCTTGTGGTACTGAGGAAACCACGTCCTATTTTCTGTATTCTTCCGATCGTCCCTCCTGTTACACACACGAGCTCATCTCTGTCTGCTTAAAGCCAATACATCTAGCCAGACAAATGGAATGTATGAGAGAGAGTTGTCGATTCAGAAGATAAAGAAGAAGACTTGAGTCTATGCATGACAAAGCAAAATTAGACAACTTATGGTTCCCATCTACATCTACATCCATACTCCGCAAGCCACCTGACGGTGTGTGGCGGAGGGTACCTTGAGTACCTCTATCAGTTCTCCCTTCTATTCCAGTCTCGTATTGTTCGTGGAAAGAAAGATTGTCGGTATGCCTCTGTGTGGGCTCTAATCGCTCTGATTTTATCCTCATCGTCTCTTCGCGAGATATACGTAGGAGGGAGCAATATACTACTTGACTCCTCGATGAAGGTATGTTCTCGAAACTTCAACAAAAGCCCGTACCGAGCTACTGAGCGTCTCTCTTGCAGAGTTTTCCACTGTAGTTTATCTATCATCTCCGTAACGCTTTCGCGATTACTAAATGATCCTGTAACGAAGCGCGCTGCTCTCCGTTGGATCTTCTCTATCTATTCTATCAACCCTATCTGGTACGGATCCCACACTGGTGAGCAATATTCAAGAAGTGGGCGAACAAGTGTACTGTAACCTACTTCTTTTGTTTTCGGACTGCATTTCCTTAGGGTGCTTATAATGAATCTCAGTCTGGCATTTGCTTTATCGACGATTAATCTTATATGGTCATACCATCTTAAATCACTCCTAATGCCTACTCCCAGATCATTTATGTAATTATCTGCTTCCAGTTGCTGAGCTGCTATATTGTAGCTATATGTTAAAGGATCTTTCTTTCTATGTATTCGCAGCACATTACACTTGTCTACATTGAGATTCAATTGCCATTCCCTGCACCATGCGTCAATTCGCTGCAGATCCTCCTGCATTTCAGTACAATTTTCCATTGTTACAACCTCTCGATATGCTACAGCATCATCCTCAAAAAGCCTCAGTGAACTTCCGATGTTATCCATAAGGTAATTTATGTATATTGTGAATAGCAACGGTCTTACGGCACTCCCCTGCGCACACCTGAAATCACTCTTACTTCAGAGGACTTCTCTCCATTGAGAATGACATGCTGCGTTCTGTTATCTAGGAACTCTTCAATCCAATCACACAATTGATCTGATAGTCCATATGCTCTTCCTTCGTCCATTAAATGACTGTGGGGAACTGCATCAAACGCTTTGCCGAAGTCGAGGAACACGGCATCTACCTGGGAACCCGCGTCTACGGCCCTTTGAGTCTCGTGGACGAATAGCGTGAGCTGGGTTTCACACGATCGTCTTTTTCGAAACCCATGCTGATTCCTACAGAGTAGATTTCTAGTCTCCAGAAAAGTCATTATACTCGAACATAATACGTGTTCCAAAATTCTACAACTGATCGGCGTTAGAGATATAGGTCTATAGTTCTGCACATCTGTTCGACGTCCCTTCTTGAAAACGGGGGATGACCTGTGCCTTTTTCCAATCTTTTGGAACGCTACTCTCTTCCAGAGACCAACGGTACACCGCTGCAAACAGGAGGGTGAGGAGGGGGGGGGGGCAAGTTCCTTCTCGTACTCTGTGTAAAATCGAACTCGTATCCCATCAGATACAGCAGCCTCTCCTCTTTTGAGCGATTTTAATTGTTTTTCTATCCCTCTGTCATCTATTTAGATATCTACCATTTCGTCATCTGTGCGACATTCTAGCGAAGGAACTACAATGCAGTCTTCCTCTGTGAAACAGCTTTGGAAAAAGACATTTAGTATTTCGGCCTTTAGTCTGTCATCCTCTGTTTCAGTAGCATCTTGGTCACAGAGTGTCTGAACATTTTGTTTTGATCCACCTACCGCTTTGATATAAGACCAAAATTTCTTAGGATTTTCTGCCAAGTCAGTACATAGAACTTTACTTACGAATTATTGAACGCCTCTCTCATAGCCCTCCTCGCACTACATTCCGCTTCGTGCAATTTTTTTTGTCTGCAAGGCTTTGGCTATGTTTATGTTTGCTGTGAAGTTCCCTTTGCTTCCGTAGCAGTTTTCTAACTCGGTTGTGGTACCACGGTGGCTCTTTTCCATCTCTTACGATCTCGCTTGGCACATGCTCATCTAAAGCATATTGTACGATGGTTTTCAACTTTGTCCACTGATCCTCAACACCATCTGTACATGAGATGAAACTTTTGTGTTGAGTCGCCAAGTACTCTGAAATCTGCTTTTTGTCACTTTTGCTAAACAGAAAAATCTTCCGACCATTTTTAATACTTCTATTTACGGCTGAAATCATCGACGCGGTAACCGCTTTATGACCGCTGATTCACTTTTCTGCGTTAACTGTTTCAAATAGTTCGGGTCTGTTTGTCACCAGAAGGTCTAATATGTTATCACCACGAGTCGGTTCTCTGTTTAACTGCTCAAGGTAGTTTTCAGACAATGCACTTAAAATTTTCACTGGATTCTTTGTCCCTGCCACCCGTTATAAACGTTTGCGTCTCCCAGTCTATATCTGGTAAACTAAAATCTCCACCCAGAACTATAACACGGCCGGGAAATCTACTCGAAATACTTTCCAAATTTTCTTTCAGGTGCTCTGCCACAACAGCTGCTGAGCCACGGGGCCTATAGAGATATACAGTTACCATGTTTGAGCCTGCTTTAACAATGACCTTCATCCAAATTATTTCACATTTCGGATCTCCGTCAATTTCCTTCGATACTATTGCACTTTTTATCGCTATAAACACGTCTCCCCCTTCACTGTCCTGCCTGTCTCTGCGGTATACATTCCAGTCTCAGTTTAGAATTTCATTACTGTTTACATCTGGTTTCAGCCAGATTCCCGTTCCTAGTGCTATGTGGGCGTTGTGACCGTTACTTAATGAGAGCAGTTCTGCGACCTTTCTATAGACGCTCCTGCAGTTTACTATTACCCCATTAATATTATTATTCCCTTTTGCGTTCTGCCTGCTGCTACCTTGTCGCGTCTCAGGAGGCGTCTTGTCGGGCCTAGCGAGGGAATCCTTTAACCTAAGAAACCCACATGTGAACTCCACGCGTACTCCTCCATCCTTGTAGCCGCTTCCTGCGTGTAGTGCACGCCTAACCTATTCAGGGGGATCCTACATTTCTCCACTCGATAACGGAGGTCGAGGAATTTGCATCCCAGATCTCCGCAGAATCGTCTGAGCCTCTGGTTTAACCCTTCCACTCGGCTCCAAACCAGAGGACCGCGATCAGTTCTGGGAACCATACTACAAATAGTTAGCTCAGATCCACCCCGCGAGCGAGGCTTTCCGCCTTCACCAACTCCACCAACCGCCTGTATGAACTGAGGATGACCTACGAACCCAGACGGCAGGAGTCATTGGTGCCGACATGAGCAACAATTTGCAGTCGGGTGCACCCAGTGCTCTCTGTCGCCACCGGCAGAGCCTCCTCCACATCTCCGATGAGACCCCCGGCAAGCAGACAGAGTGAACACTGGCCTTCTTCCCCGACATTTCCGCTGTTTCCCTAAGGGAAGTATTTGAGAGTTGTAGCATCGCGTTTTAGTACCTGAATATTGTAAATTCGCGTAGTCATTTGTCTTCTGTTTTTGTTTTGAACGGCCAGTGTCGGTTGGTCACAGTTAGTGTGCTCCCTGCCGCCGTTGGATAAGTAGCTGCAGGAGCAAGTCGTATACTCTTAGCTCACTCATTTGTTACATAGTTTAATTCTTAATTTCTTTGCGTGTTTTTGGTACTTGCATTGTTTAATTCATAAATTTCGGGCGTATTATAGTATTTGAGAGTTGTAGCATCGCGTTTTAGTACATGAATAGTGTAAATTCGCGTAGTCACCTTCCGCCGCCGAGCAGTGTCAGCAGTGCGCAAGTAGCAGCATTGCTGCATTTACTAGGCAATCTTGTATTTTAATGACCGTTTAAATCTTGTCGATTTGTTTGCGCTCTCTGTAGATTAGTTCAGACGTTCTTTGCAAAACAGTTTTTAGCATGGATAGGGACTGCAACTGCTGTGTTCGGATGCAGGCTGAGTTGGCATCCCTTCGCTCCCAGCTTCAGGCAGTGTTGGCATCGATCACACAGCTTGAGGCTGTTGCCAATGGGCATCACTGTGGGGGTCCGGATGGGGGTTTGTCGTGGACGGCCAGCTCGTCCCACGCATCCCCCGATCGGACTACGACTGTGGTTGCCCGGGATACTGCCCGCATTGAGGCTGATCCCTCACCTGTGGTAGAGTGGGAGGTCGTCTCAAGGTGTGGCAGAGGGCGAAAGACATTCCGGAGGGCTGAACGGAAGGCCTCTCCAGTTTGTCTGACGAACCGGTTTCAGGCTCTGTCTCAGGCTGATACTGATCTTCGGCCTGACATGGCTGCTTGTCCTGTTCCAGAGGTTGCCCCTCAGTCTGCAAGATCCGGGCGGTCGCAGAGGGTGGGCTTACTGGTAGTTGGGAGCTCCAACGTCAGGCGCGTAATGGGGCCCCTTAGGGAAATGGCAGCAAGAGAGGGGAAGAAAACCAATGTGCACTCCGTGTGCATACCGGGGGGAGTCATTCCAGATGTGGAAAGGGTCCTTCCGGATGCCATGAAGGGTACAGGGTGCACCCATCTGCAGGTGGTCGCTCATGTCGGCACCAATGATGTGTGTCGCTATGGATCGGAGGAAATCCTCTCTGGCTTCCGGCGGCTATCTGATTTGGTGAAGACTGCCAGTCTCGCTAGCGGGATGAAAGCGGAGCTCACCATCTGCAGCATCGTCGACAGGACTGACTGCGGACCTCTGGTACAGAGCCGAGTGGAGGGTCTGAATCAGAGGCTGAGACGGTTCTGCGACCGTGTGGGCTGCAGATTCCTCGACTTGCGCCATAGGGTGGTGGGGTTTCGGGTTCCGCTGGATAGGTCAGGAGTCCACTACACGTAACAAGCGGCTACACGGGTAGCAGGGGTTGTGTGGCGGGGGCTGGGCGGTTTTTTAGGTCAGATGGCCTTGGGCAAGTACAGAAAGGGCAACAGCCTCAACGGGTGCGGGGCAAAGTCAGGACATGCGGGGACCAAGCAGCAATCGGTATTGTAATTGTCAACTGTCGAAGCTGCGTTGGTAAAGTACCAGAACTTCAAGCGCTGATAGAAAGCACCGAAGCTGAAATCGTTATAGGTACAGAAAGCTGGCTTAAGCCAGAGATGAATTCTGCCGAAATTTTTACAAAGGTACAGACGGTGTTTAGAAAGGATAGATTGCATACAACCGGTGGTGGAGTGTTCGACGCTGTTAGTAGTAGTTTATCCTGTAGTGAAGTAGAAGTGGATAGTTCCTGTGAATTATTATGGGTGGAGGTTACACTCAACAACCGAGCTAGGTTAATAATTGGCTCCTTTTACCGACCTCCCGACTCAGCAGCATTAGTGGCAGAACAACTGAGAGAAAATTTGGAATACATTTCACATAAATTTTCTCAGCATGTTATAGTCATAGGTGGAGATTTCAATTTACCAGATATAGACTGGGACACTCAGATGTTTAGGACAGGTGGTAGGGACAGAGCATCGAGTGACATTATACTGAGTGCACTATCCGAAAATTACCTCGAGCAATTAAACAGAGAACCGACTCGTGGAGATAACATCTTGGACCTACTGATAACAAACAGACCCGAACTTTTCGACTCTTTAAGTGCAGAACAGGGAATCAGTGATCATAAGGCCGTTGCAGCATCCCTGAATATGGAAGTTAATAGGAATATAAAAAAGGGGAGGAAGGTTTATCTGTTTAGCAAGAGTAACAGAAGGCAGATTTCAGACTACCTAACAGATCAAAACGAAAATTTCTGTTCCGACACTGACAATGTTGAGTGTTTATGGAAAAAGTTCAAGGCAATCGTAAAATGCGTTTTAGACAGGTACGTGCCGAGTAAAACTGTGAGGGACGGGAAAAACCCACCGTGGTACAACAACAAAGTTAGGAAACTACTGCGAAAGCAAAGAGAGCTTCACTGCAAGTTTAAACGCAGCCAAAACCTCTCAGACAAACAGAAGCTAAACGATGTCAAAGTTAGTGTAAGGAGGGCTATACGTGAAGCGTTCAGTGAATTCGAAAGTAAAATTCTATGTACCGACTTGACAGAAAATCCTAGGAAGTTCTGGTCTTACGTTAAATCAGTAAGTGGCTCGAAACAGCATATCCAGACACTCCGGAATGATGCTGGCATTGAAACAGAGGATGACATGCGTAAAGCTGAAATACTAAACACCTTTTTCCAAAGCTGTTTCACAGAGGAAGACCGCACTGCAGTTCCTTCTCTAAATCCTCGCACAAACGAAAAAATGACTGACATCGAAATAAGTGTCTAAGGAATAGAAAAGCAACTGGAATCACTCAATAGAGGAAAGTCCACTGGACCTGACGGGATACCAATTCGATTCTACACAGAGTACGCGAAAGAACTTGGCCCCCTTCTAACAGCCGTGTACCGCAAGTCTCTAGAGGAACGGAGGGTTCCAAATGATTGGAAAAGAGCACAGGTAGTCCCAGTCTTCAAGAAGGGTCGTCGAGCAGATGCGCAAAACTATAGACCTATATCTCTGACGTCGATCTGTTGTAGAATTTTAGAACATGTTTTTTGCTCGAGTATCATGTCGTTTTTAGAAACCCAGAATCTACTATGTAGGAATCAACATGGATTCCGGAAACAGCGATCGTGTGAGACTCAACTCGCTTTATTTGTTCATGAGACCCAGAAAATATTAGATACAGGCTCCCAGGTAGATGCTATTTTTCTTGACTTCCGGAAGGCGTTCGATACAGTTCCGCACTGTCGCCTGATAAACAAAGTAAGAGCCTACGGAACATCAGACCAGCTGTTTGGCTGGATTGAAGAGTTTTTAGCAAACAGAACACAGCATGTTGTCATCAATGGAGAGACGTCTACAGACGTTAAAGTAACCTCTGGCGTGCCACAGGGGAGTGTTATGGGACCATTGCTTTTCACAATATATATAAATGACCCAGTAGATAGTGTCGGAAGTTCCATGCGGCTTTTCGCGGATGATGCTGTAGTATACAGAGAAGTTGCAGCATTAGAAAATTGTAGCGAAATGCAGGAAGATCTGCAGCGGATAGCCACTTGGTGCAGGGAGTGGCAACTGTCCCTTAACATAGACAAATGTAATGTATTGCGAATACATAGAAAGAAGGATCCTTTATTGTATGATTATATGATAGCGGAACAAACACTGGTAGCAGTTACATCTGTAAAATATCTGGGAGTATGCGTGCGGAACGATTTGAAGTGGAATGATCATATAAAATTAATTGTTGGTAAGGCGGGTACCAGGATGAGATTCATTGGGAGAGTGCTTAGAAAATGTAGTCCATCAACAAAGGAGGTGGCTTACCAAACACTCGTTCGACCTATACTTGAGTATTGCTCATCAGTGTGGGATCCGTACCAGATCGGTTTGACGGAGGAGATAGAGAAGATCCAAAGAAGAGCGGCGCGTTTCGTCACAGGGTTATTTGGTAAGCGTGATAGCGTTACGGAGATGTTTAATAAACTCAAGTGGCAGACTCTGCAAGAGAGGCGCTCTGCATCGCGCTGTAGATTGCTCGCCAGGTTTCGAGAGGGTGCGTTTCTGGATGAGGTATCGAATATATTGCTTCCCCCTACTTATATCTCCCGAGGAGATCACGAATGTAAAATTAGAGAGATTAGAGCGCGCACGGAGGCTTTCAGACAGTCGTTCTTCCCGCGAACCATACGCGACTGGAACCGGAAAGGGAGGTAATGACAGTGGCACGTAAAGTGCCCTCCGCCACACACCGTTGGGTGGCTTGCGGAGTATAAATGTAGATGTAGATGTAGACATCACCCGCCTAACATTGGAGCTCCCAATCACTAATAAACCCCTCCCACCGTGTGCCTGCTCGGACCTTGCTGAAGGACCGACCACATGTCCACTCACAGGCAGAGCGAGCGATGCCAACCGGCCAGCCTCCACATTGACCCTCCGCCTCCTGCGACCCGAACGACGCCGAACCTGCCACTCCCCTTGGGGAGAGGGTGGTCCAACCACGCCCAGTACCCGCGAAGATGTCCCGACAGCAGGGACCGTGGGCGAAGCCTGTAACACACTGTGCTAGTGAGGATTGTCCAATCTTTGTGAGAACAGCACAAGCATCTTATTGGGCTGTTTACTATTCAAATCACATAACGAAATTTACACAGCTGTAATTGTAATTCTCCCTGAAGTCAATTTCTCACTACTTTAATTTTCTTTGGCATCGTCTGTAAAACCTGTCTCAGAAAATGAACCCATAATCCGATCCAACGACGTCCTGTCTCAATGAATATTTTCTGGATTTCTTAAACGTTTTTGCCGTTTTTAAAGATAGCATTATCTGTTTATGACACCGACGGTTCCAGTTTCACGACCTACTTCTAAGACTGTGTTTGCAATATAATTTATTGGTTAAAAATGGAAAGACAATTCAGATGGCTTCACTTTTGATTTACTATGTTGGTCCTCACTTATTGTTGCTGACAGTCTTAGTTTTAATTTCTGACCATAGAGCACTATATTAAAATATACCTTTCCGAAGCTGCGTGGGCCTATATATCACTCTTCAAGAATTTGCCATATGCCTTTCTTGACACTAAGCTGTAATTGCTTGGAGCCTATCGTATCCCTACCCTTAATTATTCAGTGTAATTGATATCTGAGTTCTATATAAGTCACTCCCTCGTCATTGTTGTTTGAACTGGAGAAACTGTTGCGTTAGCTTTAAACCTTATATACGGTACACGCTTAATACCTTTTGCCATGCACTTCACAGTGATTTGCAGAGTATGTATGTAGATGTAGAAACGCTGATGAGCAGAATCATGTCCGTTTCTTTCGTCCACTTTCTTAAGGGGCTGCGAGGGACATGGAGAAAGATAACACTTAATCGATAACGCGGCTGTTACCGACAAAGCACTGACCCCATATGCACAGTCCTAGACAAAAAAACTGACCGCCGGCCGGCTGCCACAGAGACTAAGTCCGAGTCGTTCACTTAAGGTGGCCAATAAAACTGACAGCCCCTGACAACTCGAAGTCCGGCCGTCTGCACAATCTGGCAACACTGTGAGATGGGGAAGTGTTAGGAGGAAGTGAGCCTGTGGTCTTGCGGTAACCGTCGTGCATTCTGAACTTGGAGTCGCATGTTCGCGTCCAACTGTTTTTTTTTATCACATTTCGGTGTAAAGTGAAGAGTCTGATTGAACATCGAAGACAATTCGCGTAACATTCTACGCACCCGCAATAACAAGTATTCCAGAAACAATTCCGCAGGACAGCTCGTGGCTGCGTCGCGATCATAACAGCTTACGCTCGAGCGTTTCCTCGCGCTGCAGCGGCTACCGGCCACCGGCCAGACGCCAACCGCCGCGTGAAATCCGATGCCGCCCATGTGAAGGCGGCGCCACGCTGTCAGTGTATCTATCAATGCCACTTTCGAATTTGAAGTTCTAGTTATCATCTTGCAGTTACGCATTGGATTTTGCATACTTGAAAATCATGAACTACAGTTAAGCCTTTTAAAATTGAGTCGCAAGTGGAAAAAGGAGTAGCATCTGCAAAACAGCGTTTACTTTTGATATAACAGAGGGGTGAATGTAGAGGAGGCAGCTAGAAAGATTTGAACTGTGCATGGAGCGAGTGCTTTTGGGAAAAGTACGCCAGAAAAAGATATTCTTGTTTCAACAAAGATCGTTCTGGCATGAATGATTTTCCACATTAAGGAAGTCTCGACTACTGATATATGTGACTGGTTACCATTTTACCATCATGCGACATTTGCATTCAACAGGCAAAGTTCAGAAGTCTGCTGTAGGAGTACTGCGTGATCTAATTCGAAACAACAAAAATCAACGGAGTGACTATTATTGAACGCCATCAGGTCGCTCATTGAGCATTCCTATGCAGTACTGTTACTGGTGACGTGTTATGATGCCTTTATCGTTAACTTCCTAAGAAGAAATGAAAGACTGAGCCCCACCAAAAGACGTAGACTAAAGTGTAATGTGAACATAATATTTTACATTTGATAGCTCCATAAGTGTGTTTTGGACTACGAATTCTGCCCCAAGGGGTGTGTTCAACACAGCTGGAATTTGTTGTCAACAATTGAGACACCTTTCGGTTGCAGTGTAAGAAAGTCGAGCAACAAAACTACATCACCTGTGCTACTGCATGATACCTCACTCTGTTGATTTCAGAAACAAAACTATCCAGGAGATTGATAGGAAAGTCGCCTCTCAGACACTTGTATTGATAGGGAAGTCCTCTCTCAAGCACTTGTCCCTGTCGTCATATATTCGAAAAATATTACCTTTCCCGCTCTTGATCGATCAACCGTCAAGGCAATTCATTTCTAGACGAAAATACTCTTAAAACTAGACTGGTTTAATGACATCGTTAAAACAAGTAGGTTTCTACGGGCGTAGAATTTGTAAACACCTGTTGCATTGTCAGATTGTTGTAGATATCGTGAAAGAAAATTCAGTTGCTGATTAATTTCTCTTTGATGATTACTGTTGCGTTTAGTAAACTAATGGAAAATGCAAAAAAAAAAATTCACTTTACTAATACAAATTAAATTCAGCTTACTACAGAAACATCACGACGGCAGTCTATCTTAATAAAGCATTAAGTTCAAAAATGGTTCAAAGGTCTCTGAGCACTATGGGACTTAACTTCTGAGGTCATCAGTCCCCTAGAACTTAGAACTAGTTAAATCTAACTAACCTAAAGACATCACACACATCCATGCCCGAGGCAGGATTCGAACCTGCATCCGTAGTGGTCGCGCGGTTCCAGACTGTACCGAAGCATTAAGTGTCTGTAAGACGATTGATCCTATTTTAACACGAATTAGTAGGATATTACCGACTTTTGACTTCCAAAAGATCTGTATTTACTTCATTTCCTGTATCATTCGCAAGTATTATGAAAATGTGGCATTTCATAGATAAAATTATGCATTCACAAGAACAAAATACATGTCGGCAGAAAACAAACGTGGCATTATGAAATTGGCAGTACCGAAAGGTTTCCGCTCTGACACTAAGCGTTACTGTAAGCAGCAAGCCGAATTTTGCTCGAGCGTTATCTTACGATTCCCTTATTGAGTTTGTATCTGCCTGCTTGTAGCTCAGCCATAAAAGAATTAAAAATCTGGCTTTCAGCGAGTCTCGAAAGGCGAACGAAAGCAGCTTGCACCTGGTTACCTGGGAACTGGTTTTTTCTAAAGTGGGAAGACATCCTTTTGTAGTTGAATTGTTGGCAAATGTCAGTCAGACGTGTGCCGTTGGTCTAAGCATTTCGGTATGTTGAATTTGTACCAATGATTTTTCTACAGGTTTTTTCTGTTCCAAATAGAGAGTTGAAGACTCCCATTAGTATTTTCACGTCATCTTGGTGAATTTTGCTCATATCATTTTCGAGTGTGTTCCAGAATTTTTCGACATTTTTGGGGTTTTTCTTATTTTCGATGTTGGTGGGGGCATGTGCATTGATGAGTGTATATTTCTTACTGGGGCTCTGAATGAGCATAGTCATAAGTCGATTGTTGATGGGTGTGATTTCTTTGACAGAGTTGATGATAGATCTGTGTTCGAGAAAAGCAGTGCCGAAGATTGGTACGCCTTTCGCTACCTTTTGTAGTATTTTGCTCTTGAAGATGCCATGGGTTCCGCAATGCAATGTTTCACTGTCAGTGAGTCGTGGTTCGTGAAGGGCAAGGATGAGAATTTTTTGTTGGTCGACTTCTTTTGTGAGATTATTTAGTTTTCGTGCTTGGATCAATGTACCGATGCTTAGTTTTCAAATGCATGTTTTCTGCTTGTAGGGAAATTTACCAGAGATCTTCGATATTCTCTGCCGTGTTAACCTGGCCTCCCCAGAATCCGAAATTCCAACTGCCGCCTGTCGACAGTTTCCACAGTTCATGTTTGCTTGTGTTTCATTGGTTTGGCCTGGGTGATTCCAGGACCGGACAGGACCAAAGGGTGTTGAAGCCCTTGGAAGCAAATATTTTCAGCCGAGTTCATTGAGCTAACAGACGGTGACCAGAGTAGCGGTGGTTTTCACTCAGACGTGCGTGGATTTTGAGTTCAACGGATTGAGTAGTCGTTGAGGATTGTGTTAGTATTTGGTTCACCCCAAGTATTTGATTTCCTCGGTACCGCCCATATGGGGGAGGGTTTCCCCTATCCGCCCCACGGGATTATTATTATTATTATTGTCATTATGTCATCAGCAAATCCGATATGGTGCATCTTCCCATCACTGAAATAGATGTGTATTGTTCGACTCAGTGTTTCCATCACATAAATATGGGTTATAATTACGTTACGTTGCTGCTAGTAAACATATTTCTCACTTTTTCTTGGACAGTTGCTACCTGTTACTCCATCATAGGAATTTATGTGCGCAGCATTGTTGCAATACAGACGTTCAAATTATCCGATTTCTGTAATTTCATTTCGATACCAGATCGTTCTAATCGGATTCAGCCAGTCAGGCTTAATGTGGATATCCGAATACGACTCTCATCATTTGATAGACTGGGTAAACCACATTCTTAATCGGACGGTTGAATCTAGATCACTTATTTATGACAGGGCCTGAATTCTTAAACACTGTGAAAAATAATAATACAATGTGCTTATTACTAATATTTTATTTAAATATAAATATATGAACGAACGAGATAACAGTTTATTTACAGGAGCAGAGCCCCATCCATCATAGCAGGGCAGTGCGAGATTGGTTTCAGGGCCAAGAGAGGATAAAGCTGTTGGTGTTTGTTCCACGATCACCGAA
Source organism: Schistocerca piceifrons (assembly GCF_021461385.2). Lineage (NCBI taxonomy): Eukaryota > Metazoa > Arthropoda > Insecta > Orthoptera > Acrididae > Schistocerca > Schistocerca piceifrons. The sequence continues at coordinate 658,616,790 of NC_060139.1, forward strand.
AATCAACCAGATAGAGAATATGTGGGCAGAGGTAACAAGGTCATTGCCATGTGGACCTACAAATGCAAGCGACCTTTGGACGAATATAGAAAACGTATGGTGGGAAGTAAACCACCACGCTACACTGGCGACGACTTAATGTAAACAATGCCCTTACGCCTTCGAGCAGTCTTACGTAATGATCGTGGTTGGATTGGTTACTAAAAGTATACTCGTCCACAAAACCCATGTGGACAATTATCTGATAGTCGGTAGTCGGTCAAGCTTTGCTTTGTCGCAGCTCTTTAGATACAAGTCCATTTACTTTCAGTCTCCTCCTTACAATTCTTGCAATGCAAGGTAATTGAAAAATGTCATCCACTCGACGCCAACTGAGGAACTGACTGGTGCATGTGTTGTTCAACACACAGTAGTTGTCACCCTCACTGGAATCAATGACTGTGTGTGTGTGTGTGTGTGTGTGTGTGTGTGTGTGTGTGTGTGTGTGTGTGTGTTTTCGTGTTCACGCACATTCTGAATCAATACTATTAACATTAGAGAGACAACCAACAATAAATATTGCATCAAATATGACTGTAAAGTATTTTAATGCGATGGGAAGTTACAAAATGAATTTTTACTCAACTCACGACCTGCATATTACGTTACGTTAAGTAAGATGTATTAACTCCATAGTGTCGTTAGCGGAAACAGTGCGCTCTTGTTGTCGAGATTCGCGACAAGTGCAGCGATTAGCAGTGCCCAATGCCACCGCGATTTGTTTATGTTGGCTGAGCGAGGACACTGCAGCAGACGCTTCGATATAAACAGAAAGAAATCACCTTGGCTCTGACTGCAGTGAGCGGATATCACTGCCTGCGTGTTCTTATAGTAACCAACGTGAGACTCTACTCACAGGTGCCATGGAGCAATTGCAACGGGTATCATCTCATTAGTCACCAGAATATTAACCAGTGATGAAATCTCCACTCTATTTGAATCCCAAGAAAATAGGATCCTTCTCACAAAGGAGTGTGAGGTGATATCAAAATTTATCCAAAAATGGTTAAAATGGCTCTGAGCACTATGGGACTCAACTGCTATGGTCATCAGTCCCCTAGAACTTAGAACTACTTAAACCTAACTAACCTAAGGACATCACACACATCCATGCCAGAGGCAGGATTCGAACCTGCGACCGTAGTAGTCGCACGGTTCCGGACTGCGCGCCTAGAAAATTTATCCAACACACAAAAATTAACTGCAGGGCTTTCATGTATGCAGTAGTAGCACACATGGAAATATTATGTCTTGGTAGCGTATATTTCATTTCCTCTTCTCATATTAACGTCCTTGTTTTAGTATGAAGTGAGAAAAAAACATGAAAAACTAAAGTTCCTGAGAAGCATATCAGTCATTTCCTCTTCTCATATCATAAATTTTATTTTAGTACGAAGTAAAAAAACAAACAGATTAAGTGTGTGTAGCATAATATGACACAAGATTCTTATCGTAGGCGCTATCGGAAACGCAAAAAGCAGGGAGCTGTCCATTCTTTTGTCCTACAGTCTGTCTCCTTTCATGCATTACTCCCGCTGGGAGATTCTTATTTAAGGACTTGTGGGCATCAAGTTATTCAGCAGAACAAGCCTTATGTTATTGTGCTAATTACGGTATGGAAAAAATGCAACAAAGACGATTTCCCATAAAGCAGTGGGGATATTTGCAAATGTCTGTATTCAGCAATGACTGCCAGCTGCCATAACACTTCACAGAATCCATGCGGCATGCAACACGACTGTGCGTGCACTTCAGACTTCATTCAGTAAAACGTCAGGGGATGGATTGAAACGTCAAATTAACGTAGCTTTCCGAGTCGTATTCAGTCCAGAATGAGGTGTTATTAAGGTAGTTGAGCGTTCTAGCAATTACACTTTTATAATTCCCATATGAGTATTCCGATAGCCAAAAGAACCTGTTAGTGTGAAACTATCGGGAACTGCATTAATATCAAACTGCAAGAACTTGAGACAATACATGGACTCTTCTCTTCGCTGGGTGACCTATTACTGTTATTTAGGATTCTCTCCGTTCTAGGCGTAATGCAAATGGAACTTCAGAGGCGCTTTCCGCTATTCTTGACAAACATCAGCAACTTGTAATCACTGCGAATTGCAACTGCGTGATGATATGGCTCAGGTTGTCAGTAGTTGTGGTGGTGTTATGCTGTCAAACTGCTTACAGTAACATTAATGGTGGCACACATAATTTAGCGCTGACTACCTACTTCAGTAAAGATAGTGTTGTGGCGTCGTCGCTTCTCTTTATTTGGCCTCAGCTTGAGTAATCCGATTTAACGAACATAGTACTCCATTCGCGGGCAGCTAATGATAAAGTACGACTACAGAGCTACAGAGATCATCGTGCGGGTATTACATTAATTCTGCGATGAATTGCTTAACAGCCGGCCGAAGTGGCCGTGCGGTTAAAGGCGCTGCAGCCTGGAACCGCAAGACCGCTACGGTCGCAGGTTCGAATCCTGCCTCGGGCATGGATGTTTGTGATGTCCTTAGGTTAGTTAGGTTTAATTAGTTCTAAGTTCTAGGGGACTAATGACCTCAGCAGTTGAGTCCCATAGTGCTCAGAGCCATTTGCTTAACAAATATTACCCTCAGCTATGCAGCTGGAATGACTCATTACACAGGTACTCTGTGTTGCACTTGGTTAAGGGATCACTTCGCTGCAATCCTGCTTCTACTGTTCGTAAATACTTGTATACTTCATAAATGGTTCAAATGGCTCTGAGCACTATGGGACTTAACTTCTGAGGTCATCAGTCCACTAGAACGTAGAACTACTGAAACCTAACTAACCTAATGACATCAGACACATCCATGCCCGAGACAGGATTCGGACCTGCGAGCGTAGCGGTCGCGCGGTTCCAGACTGTAGCGCCTAGAACAGATCGGCCACCCCGGCCGGCATACTTGTATACTGACCATTCGTTATTTGACTAAATATGAACTACAATCTGATTCGCATATATATGATATGGGTTAGCGGCGGCACAAAGCAATGACTAAGGGTTGGAAGGCGTGAAGTCCCGTTACACTGATGGCAAGACAAATGTTCGCAAATCACCTCTATTGCCTCAAGAAACAATTGCATCTTAAATATCGAGGGACCGACGTCCACACTGTCACAGCGCGTTGAAATACAGCTAAGACGGCAGATGAACATTTGTGATTGACTGGGCTTCGAACCTGGACCTCCTGCTTACTAGACAGACATGCCGGTCACTGCACAATTATTTTTTTTTTAAAGTTTGAGAAGATTTTCAGCACCAGGTAGGCGGAGACAAAGAGGGCAGGGGTCGAAGATCCGAGGCCTGGCCTCAATGCCTCTCCCATACCTGTCACTGAGCAGCTGCATTATTCCCATGTATTCCATGTTTGCACCCATATATACCTTTAAATTGTGGAAAAAAATTGAAGTAGTAATTAAGGTAAAATAAATTACAGGTTGCCGCCTCCAATGGCGTGCGTTCCTTGTAGAACATAATTTATAACAGTGAAAAGGGTGACGGAAAAATACATAACAAACATTCATTCAGAAATATATTCACAATTTAAGTTATTTTGCACTGGATGCATATGAGGTCTGTAAGGAAGCCATATATTTTTCCACAAATGAAAAAAATTTCGGAGCCGGAGGGGTTTTGCCAAATTTGAACAGTTCTGATTTTAGAACCAACGTAAAAGAATATTCCAGGATTTAAAAAAAGTGAAAGGATAGTATTCTGCTTCTAACCAAAAAAACTGTCAACCTCTTCTTAGCCCACATAAAGCAATAGATAAAAAAATTTGAATCCATTCCTTATATTTGCTATTCTTCTTCAGCGTAAAATGTTCTTCTGCAATATAAAACATGTACTCTTCTAAGTTCTGTTTGTTACGACCTAAAACACAAACTGTCCCAGAAGCCACGAATAACTGTTATTCTTTGCGGACGGGTAACATTTCCAGTCGGGTTGTAAAGCTTCAGTTATCGGTATATGACTTTCTGCGGTTCAGTTGATAGTGCTAATTTCTTCCTAGTCCAATTCCAAATTCTGATTCTATTTTCACATAAGAAGATGTACTCTACAGTTTCTACAACCCGACATTTGTCGCAGTATGGAGATGGTCTCAATTTGATTTTCCATAATCGTTGGGCTGAGGGTACGGTTTCGTTTACAACGTCGCACCGTCTCTAGTTGGTAGAATTTTATTGTTGATATTTTTCATGACGTTCCTCCAGTTTTTTGTAGGTTAATTTACCGGAATTGGTTTGTGAAGATGATGTGTGGTAATATAATCATGGACGGTTCTAGTGTTGGTTTGTGCTGGTGGAAGTCTTATACAGCTCCAATCGCCATAGTGCTTTCGGACGTAATCTAGGCTGGCATGCTACATTAACAGGAGCGTTCCTATCCCCAGGTTCTAACGAGAGAAACAGAAGTTTCGTGATGCTTGTCTTAGTGGTATGTATTAGTTTAAAAGCACGTCTTTAATTCCAAGTCCTCCATTTTGCCTCTGCAAAGTCGCCGTGTGGAGGGATACTTTGAAGATATTTTGTTTCCACACATACCAAGAGGCTACAGCTAATATTTTATGTGCAGTGACCTGCAGTATCGGTAAGACTGCTGCGACATGATATATTTTGCTGAATATGTATGTATTTATAAAGTGAACTTTCTACAGTCGGTCTAACAATCGCATGTCATGGTCCTTCAACAAGGTTCCGATGACATTAAGTTTCCGCTCCCAATTGTTCGTGGCCATGCGCTTGGGATTCGCCCTTAACCTCAAGCCGAGTTGGAGTCTCTCTTCAGTTACATCTAATCAGTGCGCACCTCTTGCACTATTGTAAGAACCGAGATGCAGTTTCATTTGGCTACAAGAATGCGTATGTTCCTCCAGCAAGACGGGGCTCCTGCACATTCTAGTCGTCAGGTGACGCATTATCCAACCTAACATTTCCCGGAAGGTGGATCATTAGATATGGGCACTTTTCTTGGCCTTCAAGGTCCTCGGACCTTATCTATTTGGATTTTTGCCTGCGGGGATGGTTAAAGGCGAAGTCTAAAAATAAAAAGTAAACCCAAGAGCCGATTTGATCGTTCGGGTTATGAATAGCGCAGCCCTCGTAAAAGAACGCATAGACGACCTCAGTAAGGCTACACATGGTGTTATCAAGAGAAGTCAAATGTGCATTGAAGTTGGTTGGTGAATTTTTGAAAATCAACTTTGAATGTCCTCATTTGCCTTTGCTTTGAGTTTGTTAGCGTTACGTACTAACAGCTGTATCTCTGTACTCAATAAAAAGTGGACGCATTTATATGGAATTTTTTTCGTCTGTACTACCACCTGCGAAAATACGTGCTATTCCTCCTGAAACACCCTGTATATGGATATATGTGTGGTGTCTGTTCTTTTGGACATGTTCGAAAGAAAATGCTTCATGGCATTCTGCAACGACCTTCGGTTTAGTTGCAGGGGCTGATACAGATTTCAGAGCTGCTTGGCTGTCAGAATAAAAGTAGATGCTACGATTTTTGTAGGGTATACTCTAATTTTCCTCCGTGTATATGCTGAGAGAAAAAAGCGTGTAATACTGCGGCCATCTTCCTTAAAGAGATTCTCGGCAGTGCACCAGACCTGGTACTTTCATCTGTTTTCAACCTGTCAGTAAACCACTATATTATGTCTCCTGCACGGTGTTGTGGTTCGTTTTTCCACTGCTCCCTGCTTCCAACTGTTACATGGCAAAGTTTATTGAAACAGCTACAAGTTATTGGGCAGTTAGTCGGCATTTCCCCAGCCATCGCCTTACTGATTTGGGATTCCGTATATTCTAACCATATCGAGTTGTTTCCAATTTTTAGCCTTTATGTCCCTGCCGCTGCCTCCATTTTAAGCCACAGGTGTAAGGCGGGCATGTCTAGTATAATATCCATTGCAAGAGTGGATATCCTGCTAATTCCATCTGTTTGTGAAAGCAGGCCAGTCTCTGCACTTTGCCAGACTCCCTAGCAGCCATCTTCTGCTCGACTTTGTTCATATTATAGGCCAATAAATTATAATTGGTCTTTTTACAGGGATGTATATCCAGTACGTACTGGGTTTAGACCCCAGTTTACCCTACAGCAGCTTCTAGTGCTTGTAAGATTATCTTTCGCAGTGGAAAATATTCTTGATGTGAGGTATTCATAATAGTTTTTCATCCAGGGCTACCTCTAGATACACTACAACCCTCTCTAAAGTTTCATCGAGAAGCGTAATTTTTTCGGATGTGTGCTGGACATACTTCCCCATAAATAATACTACACCAATTTTCGTGGGGCTCGTCTTTAAATACTTTTTCACAATGTTCAGTGCACATAGGTTTAACAGTACCAGCAAATTTTCTAAGTCTTACTGTGAATAGATCGTCTACTTATTCTTTTCAAGAGTAGTCACCCCGCATTCAGCTCATCTATGAGTTCATTCACCACTAGGTTCTTCATCTCTAACCATTTACTCGATGGTCGTATTACTCGACATCCAGGAAGAGACAGAGCATCCAGAAAGGGTAGTGCTTTTTCCACCTTCCCAACAAGTTGGTGAAGTGTTACTTCACATGATTTGCTTCGCAAGTATTATGAAAATGTGGCAGTTCATAGATAAAATTATGTATTCACAACAACAAAAAATATGTCGGCAGAAAACAAAAACGTGGCATTATGAATTTAGCAGTACCTCAAGGTTTTCGCTTTGACACTAAGGGTTACTAAAAGAAGCAAGACGAATTTTGTTAGAGCGTTGTCTTACGATTCCCTCATTGAATTTGTATCTGCCTGCTTGTAGCTCTGCTACAAAACAATTAAAAATATAGCTTTCGGCAAGGCTCGAAAGGCGAACAGAGGCAGCATGCACCTGACAGGCAAGCACGTTACCTACGAGCTAGCGAATAGGCGCGATGTCTTCCACTTATTGACTCAGTAAGCGCTATGGCAGATAAATCGCAACATAAGAGGCGACAGTAGTTGTATTTCCCATGTGGAACGACTTTCCTGGACTCAAAAGGATTAACTGATATCCTTATGTCACATCTCAAGCGAAAATCACTCAGTATTAAATAGAAATGACACGGTAATATCAAGTTCTGTGCCATCAAGGCCGGCCGCGGTGGTCTCGCGGTTTTAGGCGCGCAGTCCGGAACCGCGCGACTGCTACGGTCACAGGTTCGAATCCTGCCTCGGGCATGGATGTGTGTGATGTCCTTAGGTTAGTTAGGTTCTAAGTTCTAGGGGACTGATGATCACAGCTGTTAAGTCTCATAGTGCTCAGAGCCATTTGAACCATTTTTTTGTGCCATCAAGGAAGTAACTTGTCGGTCACAGAGTTGCCAAACATATTCTGCGCTGTTGCCAAGTTTCAGTTATACCGCCAGGAAGGATACCAGCTGATGTGTTCTGTGAGAGACCTCGGAAGTGACAATAGCTTCGTTTCAAAGTTGCGGGTGGCAAGGGCCGCAAGATCCTCATTATATGTCAATGAGTCTTATTCGCATTTCTGTAACTAGGTTTAGGGGCCAGAGTACAATTGCTTGTAATACATCGATCCACTGAATGCAAACTAAATTTCATAAATTAATAACTGCGGCAATTATTTGTGTTTTACTGACTTAATCGGACAGAAACCTTGAAAGCGTATTCACCAGACGCGAATCACAGTTTTGGAACTTCTCCAGTGGTTGAGTTGGCAATGTATATTTGCTGTACAATATTGTTATTGAGATCACTGTCATTGGCACATCCACCAGAAGACAGGCATGGCCTGGCTTATTATTGTCAGCTTTCCTGACGGATATTCCGTCTTTGTTCGAAACGTGAAGACTTAGGGTGAATTCGAACATTCCATATAGCGAAACTTAGATGTTTCTATTCTTCCAGCTCCAACATTCAAATAACAGTTACAATAAGCGGCAGAAAAGCGCCTGTGAATCAACAGTTAATAATGCAATCATAATTAGTGGAATCTGAGTAATTCCATCTGTCATCTGATAATTGTGAAAAACTACTTTTTTCATCTTCACACCACCACAGTATGAACTCAAGGGTTTCATAGGATACCTATACTTAGTTTCGCTGTGATCGTTTTCAATGACAGTACGGGAGGAGCAAAACCATCTGACTTGAAACATACTTTTCCAGCGGGATTTGAATCTTTGGCTACAGTTGCAGTAGCACGTCCAGTGAGGTATCAAGAATGTGAGCAATCACTCATTGCTATAGTATAGGCTAGGGCAGAGAGAAGCGGTTTCCAACAAAGTAAACGATGAGAGACACTGTCGCTATCACTTATTAAACAGGAATGGTTCAGAAAATTACAACTATATCTAGTGAAATGAATAGGTTGATGCAGCTCCAGTCCGGCACTATCACTAAGTTGCCAAACATTCTCCGAATAGCACTTAAGATAAAAATCTGTCTGTGTGTGTGTGTGTGTGTGTGTGTGTGTGTGTGTGTGTGCGTGTGTGTGTGTGTGTGTGTTCCGAAAGAACAGACACTACGAATCGAAATATACAGCCTTGTTAATCAATTAAAGATTGAAGGACAGATATCCAGACTGTCTAGCGCATTGAAATAGAACAACGGCCTCAGATGAAAATTTGTGCCTGATCAGGTTCGAACCCGGATTCGTAGTGTCTTTCCTTTCGGGCATTCCCGATAGAGCCGCGCATGTGGTATGCGGCAAAAATGGGAATTCGCGTCTGACGAGGAGCATGTGTAGATAGGTGCTGAAAAGAAGTTGGCTGCTGCGTCCCGACAGTGCCCACCGTCGGAGGTTCGAGCCCTCCCTCCGGCATGGGTGTGTGTGTTGCCCATAGCGTAAGTTAGATTAAGTTAGATTAAGTAGTGTGTAAGCTTAGGGACCGATGACCTAAGCAGCTTGGTCTCATAAGTTCTTACAACGAATTTACAAAATTTTAAATCCAAAATCTGCATCTCGGTTCTTACAATAGTGCAATAAGTGCACACTGGTTAACTGTAACTGAAGAGAGACTCCAACTCGGATTGTGGTTAAGAGCATAATAACTGAAATTGTGAATATATTTCTGAATGAATGTTTGTTATGAATTTTTCCGTCACTGTTATAAGTTATGTTCCACAAGGAACGCACGCCATTGGAGGCGGCAATCTGTATTTTATTTTACCTTAATTACTACTTCAATTTTTTTCCACAATTTAAAGGTATATATGGGTGCAAACATGGAATACATGGGAATAATGCAGCTGTTCAGTAACAGGTATGGTGGAGGCATTGAGGCCAGGCCTCGGATCTTCGACCCCTGCCCTCTTTGTCTCCGCCTACCTGGTGCTGAAAGTCATCTCAAACTTAAAAAAAAAATAATTGTGCAGTGAACAGCATGTCTGTCTAGTAAGCAGGAGGTCCAGGTTCGAAGCCCAGTCGGTCACAAATATTCATCTGCCGTCTTAGCTGTATTTCAAGGCGCTGTGACAGTGTGGACGTCTGGCTTGTTCTGCTGAAGAACTTGATGCCCACAAGTCCTTAAATAAGAATCTCCCAGCGAGAGTAATGCATGAAAGGAGACAGACTGTAGGGCAAAAGAAAGGTCAGCTCCCTGCTTTTTGCGTTTCCGATAGCGCCTACGATAAGAATCTTGTGTCATATTAAGCTTCACAAACTTAATCTGTTTGTTTTTTTACTTCGTACTAAAATAAAAGTTATGATATGAGAAGAGGAAATGACTGATATGCTTCTCAGGAACTTTAGTTTTTCATGTTTTTTTCTCACAAGGGCGTTAATATGAGAAGAGGAAATGAAATATACGCTTCCAAGACATAATATTTCCTTGTGTGCTACTACTGCATACATGAAAGATCTGCAGTTAATTTTTGTATATTGGATAAATTTTGATATCACCTCACATTCCTTTGTGAGAAGGTTCCTATTTTCTTGGGATTCAAATAGAGTGGACATTTCATCACTGGGTAATATTCGGATGACTAATGACATGATACCCGTTGCAATTGCTCCATGGCACCTGTGAGTAGAGTCTCACGTTGGTTACTATAAGAACACGCAGGCAGTGATATCCGCTCACTGCAGTCAGAGCCAAGGTGATTTCTTTCTGTTTATATTGAAGCGTCTACTGCAGTGTCCTCGCTCAGCCAACATAAACAAATCGCGGCGGCATTGGGCACTGCTAATCGCTGCACTTGTCGCGAGCCTCGACAACAAGAGCGCACTGTTTCTGCTAACGACACTATGGAGTTAATACATCTTACTTAACGTAACGTAATATGCAGGTCGTGAGTTGGGTAAAAATTCAGTTTGTAACTTCCCATCGCATTAAAATACTTTACAGTCATATTTGATGCAATATTTATTGTTGGTTGTCTCTCTAACGTTAATAGTATTGATTCAGAATGTGCGTGAACACGAAAACACACACACACACACACACACACACACACACACACACACACACACAGTCATTGATTCCAGTGAGGGTGACAACTACTGTGTGTTGAACAACACATGCACCAGTCAGTTCCTCAGTTGGTGTCGAGTGGATGACATTTTTCAATTACCTTGCATTGCAAGAATTGTAAGGAGGGGACTGAAAGTAAATGGACTTGTATCTAAAGAGCTGCGAGCAAAGCAAAGCTTGACCGACTATCAGATAATTGTCCACATGGGTTTTGTGGACGAGTATACTTTTAGTAACCAAACCAACCACGATCATTACGTAAGATTTCTCGAAGGCGTAGGGGCATTGTTTTCATTAAGTCGTCGACAGTGTAGCGTGGTGGTTTACTTCCCACCATACGTTTTCTATATTCGTTCAAAGGTCGCTTGCATTTGTAGGTCCACATGGCAATGACCTTGTTACCTCTGCCCACATATTCTCTAACTGGTTGATTTTCGGTGATCGTGGAACAAACGCCAACAGCTTTATCCTCTCTTGGCCCTGAAACCAATCTCGCACTGCCCTGCTATGATGGATGGGGCTCTGCTCCTGTAAATAAACTGTTATCTCGTTCGTTCATATATTTATATTTAAATAAAATATTAGTAATAAGCACATTGTATTATTATTTTTCACAGTGTTTAAGAATTCAGGCCCTGTCATAAATAAGTGATCTAGATTCAACCGTCCGATTAAGAATGTGGTTTACCCAGTCTATCAAATGATGAGAGTCGTATTCGGATATCCACATTAAGCCTGACTGGCTGAATCCGATTAGAACGATCTGGTATCGAAATGAAATTACAGAAATCGGATAATTTGAACGTCTGTATTGCAACAATGCTGCGCACATAAATTCCTATGATGGAGTAACAGGTAGCAACTGTCCAAGAAACAGTGAGAAATATGTCTACTAGCAGCAATGTAACGTAATTATAACCCATATTTATGTGATTAAAATACTGAGTCGAACAATACACATCTATTTCAGTGATGGGAAGATGCACCATATCGGATTTGCTGATGACATAATGACAATAATATTAATAATAATCCCGTGGGGCGGATAGGGGAAACCCTCCCCCATATGGGTGGTACCGAGGAAATCAAATACTTGGGGTGAACCAAATACTAACACAATCCTCAACGACTACTCAATCCGTTGAACTCAAAATCCACGCACGTCTGAGTGAAAACCACCGCTACTCTGGTCACCGTCTGTTAGCTCAATGAGCTCGGCTGAAAATATTTGCTTCCAAAGGCTTCAACACCCTCTGGTCCTGTCCGGTCCTGGAATCACCCAGGCCAAACCAATGAAACACAAGCAAACATGAACTGTGGAAACTGTCGACAGGCGGCAGTTGGAATTTCGGATTCTGGGGAGGCCAGGTTCGCACGGCAGAGAATATCGAAGATCTCTGGTAAATTTCCCTACAAGCAGAAAACATGCATTTGAAAACTAAGCATCGGTACATTGATCCAAGCACGAAAACTAAATAATCTCACAAAAGAAGTCGACCAACAAAAAATTCTCATCCTTGCCCTTCACGAACCACGACTCACTGACAGTGAAACATTGCATTGCGGAACCCATTGCATCTTCAAGAGCAAAATACAACAAAAGGTAGCGAAAGGCGTACCAATCTTCGGCATTGCTTTTCTCGAACACAGATCTATCATCAACTCTGTCAAAGAAATCACACCCATCAACAATCGACTTATGACTATGCTCATTCAGAGCCCCAGTAAAAAATATACACTCATCAATGCACATGCCCCCACCAACATCGAAAATAAGAAAAACACCAAAAATGTCGAAAAATTCTGGAACACACTCGAAAATGATATGAGCAAAATTCACCAAGATGACGTGAAAATACTAATGGGAGTCTTCAACTCTCTATTTGGAACAGAAAAAACCTGTAGAAAAATCATTGGTACAAATTCAACATACCGAAACGCTTAGACCAACGGCACACGTCTGACTGACATTTGCCAACAATTCAACTACAAAAGGATGTCTTCCCACTTTAGAAAAAACCAGTTCCCAGGTAACCAGGTGCAAGCTGCTTTCGTTCGCCTTTCGAGACTCGCTGAAAGCCAGATTTTTAATTCTTTTGTGGCTGAGCTACAAGCAGGCAGATACAAACTCAATAAGGGAATCGTAAGATAACGCTCGAGCAAAATTCGGCTTGCTGCTTACAGTAACGCTTAGTCTTAGAGCGGAAACCTTTCGGTACTGCCAATTTCATAATGCCACGTTTGTTTTCTGCCGACATATATTTTGTTGTTGTGAATGCATAATTTTATCTATGAAATGCCACATTTTCATAATACTTGCGAATGATACAGGAAATGAAGTAAATACAGATCTTTTTGAAGTATAAAGTCGGTAATATCCTACTAATTCGTGTTAAAATAGGATCAATCGTCTTACAGACACTTAATGCTTCGGTACAGCCTGGAACCGCGCGACCACCACGGATGCAGGTTCGAATCCTGCCTCGGGCATGGATGTGTGTGATGTCTTTAGGTTGGTTAGATTTAACTAGTTCTAAGTTCTAGGGGACTGATGACCTCAGAAGTTAAGTCCCATAGTGCTCAGAGACCTTTGAACCATTTTTGAACTTAATGCTTTATTAAGATGGACTGCCGTCGTGATGTTTCTGTAGTAAGCTGAATTTAATTTGTATTAGTAAAGTGAATATTTTATTTCCATTTTCCATTAGTTTACTAAACGCAACAGTAATCATCAAAGAGAAATTAATCAGCAACTGAATTTTCTTTCACGATATCTACAACAATCTGACAATGCAACAGTTGTTTACAAATTCTACGCCCGTAGAAACCTACTTGTTTTAACGATGTCATTAAACCAGTCTAGTTTTAAGAGTATTTTCGTCTAGAAATGAATTGCCTTGACGGTTGATCGATCAAGAGCGGGAAAGGTAATATTTTTCGAATATATGACGAGAGGGACAAGTGCTTGAGAGAGGACTTCCCTATCAATTCAAGTGTCTGAGAGGCGACTTTCCTATCAATCTCCTGGATAGTTTTGTTTCTGAAATCAACAGAGCGAGGTATCATGCAGTAGCACAGGTGATGTAGTTTTGTTGCTCGACTTTCTTACACTGCGACCGAATGGTGTCTCAGTTGTTGACAACAAATTCCAGCTGTGCTGAACACACCCCTTGGGGCAGAATTCGTAGTCCAAAACACACTTATGGAGCTATCAAATGTAAAATATTATGTTCACACTACACTTTACTCTAGTCTACGTCTTTTGGTGGGGCTCAGTCTTTCATTTCTTCTTAGGAAATTAACGATAAAGGCATCATAACACGTCACCAGTAACAGTACTGCATAGGAATGCTCAATGAGCGACCTGATGACGTTCAATAATAGTCACTCCGTTGATTTTTGTTGTTTCCAATTAGAGCATGCTGTACTCCTACAGCAGACTTCTGAACTTTGCCTGTTGAATGCAAATGTCGCATGATGGTAAAATGGTAATCAGTCACATATATCAGTAGTCGAGATTTCCTTAATGTGGAAAATCATTCATGCCAGAATATCTTTTTCTGGCGTACTTTTCCCAAAGGCACTCGCTCCACGCACAGTTCAAATCTTTCTAGCTGCCTCCTCTACATTCACCCCTCTGTTATACCAAAAGTAAACGTTGTGTTGCAGATGTTACTCCTTTTTCCACTTGCGACTCAATTTTACAAGGCTTAACTGTAGTTCATGATTTTCAAGTATGCAAAATCCAATGCGTAACTGCAAGATGATAACTAGAACTTCAAATTCGAAAATGGCATTGATACATACACTGACAGCGTGGCGCCGCCTTCACATGGGCGGCACCGGATTTCAGGCGGCGGTTGGCGTCTGGCCGGTGGCCGGTAGCCGCTGCAGCGCGAGGAAACGCTCGAGCGTAAGCTGTTATGATCGCGACGCAGCCACGAGCTGTCCTGCGGAATTGTTTCTGGAATACTTGTTATTGCGGGTGCGTAGAATGTTACGCGAATTGTCTTCGATGTTCAATCAGACTCTTCACTTTACACCGAAATGTGATAAAAAAAACAGTTGGACGCGAACATGCGACTCCAAGTTCAGAATGCACGACGGTTACCGCAAAACCACAGGCTCACTTCCTCCTAACACTTCCCCATCTTACAGTGTTGCCAGACTGTGCAGACGGCCGGACTTAGAGTTGTCAGGGGCGGTCAGTTTTATTGGCCACCTTAAGTGAACGACTCGGACTTAGTCTCTGTGGCGGCCGGCCGGCGGTCAGTTTTTATGTATGAGACTGTACAATGTAAGATGATCAAACTCGGCATTCGTAAGGAGTTGTTTTGTAAAGCCCTGAAAAAGTTTTCATAGGACAAATGGACTAGAAGTTAAGTAGCTCGGCTTTGGAAGACGAGACCTTTTTTTTCAGCTTGCTACGCTATTCATTGTTTCTCAGCTCTTTAGTTCGTCTTACAAGTCAGTCTAACATTGCTACAAATAGTTTTTACCCGAACCCGGATGATTCTGCAAAGATCTGCATAGATTTCTCACAGACAGCTTCACTGTATCATACACAACGAGGTAAATTCACAAGGACATGTAATACGAAGAAACCGATGGACGTGTGAGAGTCTTGCGTGAGGATTCCTGGGAACTGACTGCTACAGCGAATATCATATCGCCGTGCGGTTCTAGGCGCTTCAGTTTGGAACCGCGTGACCGCTACGGTCGCGGGTTCGAATCCTGCCTCGGGCATGGATGTGTGTGATGTCCTTAGGTTAGTTAGGTTTAAGTAGTTCTAAGTTCTAGGGGACTGATGACCACAGATGTTAAGTCCCATAGTGCTCAGAGCCATTTGAACCATTTTTGAATATCATATCTTACGGTGCATTTTCACCACTCCACGCGCGGACGCGATACAGCTGCAAAAAGTTATTTTGGCCTTTTGTAGCGAAACGTTGCGCGGAACAAGCACGAAAAGAGTGAGGACCACGCCCGTTTTCTTCAGCGCATTCCCTCTTCATGCCCCATTTTGATGGCCTTTTCTTACCAATAACACAAAAACGAATACTTTTTGTAGCAATCGATGAGGTTCGTTCACTGTTTTGTGATAACAAACAGCGACGTTTGCACAGCATGAAATGAGAGATGCAAAGCCCTTTCATGAAAAACAAGCTGGTTTTTGCTTAGAGATGGTGGTTGTAGCTGCAACAACCGGTTTTTAGTCACCGGTTATTTCATTCTCAGCGTAACCTGACTGCTAAAGTCGCTCAAAATAACCTGTTTCAGAAATAACCAATTTTCGGTTTTTTAATGCTGTTGTTTCCAGTAATAAACGTTGACGTCGAACGAATATTGAAAAATTGTAAGACTCCCCAGACTTTTGAATTATACGTTTCAAAACACATAGAATCAAAATACCAAATACATTAGGTAAATAAATGGAAACTTAGTCCGTCTACCGTTCGCTGCTTTTCTCGAAAAGTAATGGGAGATTGAATACTACAAAAAAAGTACTAATATTCTCCTATTCATTCTAATTTTTTGAAAACTTGCTCAAAAATCATGTTGTAATTGAGGATCGCACCCCTATTTGGGCATTACGAACAGTCAATGCTAAAAGCTGAAAACTGACAATTCAGAACTCTGTTTTTCGTGTAAGTTTCCGAGGGCACATTATGTAGACGCCGGTAGAAGATAAGCAATATTCAATTTTTATTACGCTGTAAGAGGAAGAGCCAACGGCCTTGCCACAGCGGTAACACCGGTTCCCGTCAGATCACCGAAGTTAAGCGCTGTTGGGCTGGGCTAGCACTTGGGTGGGTGACCATCCAGTCTACCGAGCGCTGTTGCCAAGCGGGGTGCACTCAGCCCTTGTGAGGCAAACTGAGGAGCTACTTGATTGGGAAGTAGAGGCTCCGGACTCGTAAATTGACATACGGTCGGGAGAGCGGTGTGCAGACCACAAACCCCTCCATATCCGCATCCAGTGACGTCTGTGGACTTAGAATGACACGGCGGCCGGTCGGTATCGTTGGGCCTTCATGGCACGAACGGACGGAGTTTAGTTTAGTTTAGTTTAGTTTAGTAGTAAGAGGAAGAAAGACGCATGACGAAGGAACTATCAGAATGGAACGAAAATCGGTGATGTACATTTACAGACAAATAAATGATTACAGTTACAGAAGTGTTAGATATTCATTCAAGAGGAAGAACTTCAGCAAGTCAGCAACGCTTTGGCCCACCTCTGGCCTTTATGCAAGCTATTATTCGGCTTGGCACTGATTGTTAGAGCTGTTGGTTGTCCTATTGAGGGATATTGTGCCAAATTCTATCCAAATGGCGCGACAGATCGTCAAAATCCCGAGCTGGTTGAAGGGTCCTGTTCATAATGCTCCAAACGTTCTCAATTGGGAACAGATCCGGCGAACTCGCTATCCAAGTTATGGTTTGGCAAGCAAGAAGACAAGCAGTAGAAACTCTCGTCGTGTGCAGGCAAGCATTGTCTTGCTGTAATGTAAGCTCAGGATGGCTTACCATGAAAGGCAACGAAATGGGGCGTACTGCTGTGCTGTAAGGGTGCCACGGATGACAGGGGCCCTGCTATGAAATGAAATGGCACCCCAGACCATAACTCCTGGTAGTCGAGCTGTATGGCTGGTAACAGTCATGTTGGTGTCCCTCTGTTGTCTGAGGCGTCTCTAGAGACACCTTCACTGGTCATCGAGACTCAAAGCGAAGCGGGACTCATTACTGAAGACAGTTCTACTCCAATCAATGAGATTCCAGGCCCAATGTACCAGACACCAAAGCAGCCGGGCATGTTGCTGTACAGAGGTCAATGATAGTCGGCGCAAGGGGCGCAGTGAGTTCAGCCCGCTTTCTACGAGCTGTCTATTATTGGTGCTTGTGGTCACTGAAGCCACAGTTGCCCGTCGGGTCGATGATAATGATGAATCGACAGTTATTAGTTCCTCTCTGACGATTGATCGGTCCTTGCATTCTGTCATCTGCCTCTGTCGACCACTACCTTCTTGATGCTGTGTTTGGCCATGGTTTATTCATTACATGTTTCTTTCAGAAACAAGGTTTCATGTTCCACTAGATGATTTTTGCCTACTTCCCGAACATGTGATGATCGAAGAGGGTTTGCAGTTGTTCCTCTCTGTGACGTATAGGTGGAGATTTACCGATTTCATCGAAGTGGTTCATTACCTCTTGGGACAAATTTGTAATGCTGTCGCTGAAGGCGTCTATGTAATTTTCTTTTTTTTAACTGTGGATCTGATAATGTAAAACTGGACCTCAGGAGGTTCTGTAATACTTTTGAATTTCTGTCTTTGAGGTTGCTCAGAAGCCTTTGAGACAGGAGTTTGGTTGCATTATATTAAGATTGAGAT
The DNA here is from genome assembly GCF_021461385.2 of Schistocerca piceifrons. Classification (NCBI taxonomy): domain Eukaryota; kingdom Metazoa; phylum Arthropoda; class Insecta; order Orthoptera; family Acrididae; genus Schistocerca; species Schistocerca piceifrons. Next base: position 658,634,702 of record NC_060139.1, read on the forward strand.
TTCTTAATGCAACTTCGAGAATGGACACTAGGGTAATAACTAGGGCCCAAATTTTAATTACCTAAAAAACAGTGAAATATGCAAGCATTTATGGCCTAAAACTTACATAAATATGACATTAAAAAAGTAAAATATGACTTAATAGAAGTTTATTTAAAGCATTCTTGTTTGTTTATTTAATTTTTTATTCACCATGAAGTAATACAAAATTCACTTCTCAAAATATTGTAAGTATAGTTCTCTCTTCCTCTAGGGTTCGTCGCTAATTTGCACCTATTTTTAGAATGTCTGAATGTTTTATTTTCTAAACACAAAGTGCAGTGAAAAGATCATTTATCGAAACTGTGGTGTCACCGCCAGACACCACACTTGCTAGGTGGTAGCCTTTAAATCGGCCGCGGTCCATTAGTATACGCCGGACCCGCAGTCGCCACTGTCAGTGATAGCAGACCGAGCGCCACCACACGGCAGGTCTAGAGAGACTTACGAGCACTCGCCCCAGTTGTACAGCCGACTTTGCAAGGAACGGTTCACTGACAAATACGCTCTCATTTGCCGAGACGATAGTTAGCATAGCCTTCAGCTACAATTGCTACGACCTAGCAAGGCGCCGTATTCAATTGATATTGAGATTCTATTAATGTATCATCAAGAGCGATGTTCTACAAATGTGGATTAAAGTTAAGTATTCCAGAAGCTACGTACTTTTCTTTATAGCATTCATTACGTATCCTGTTTCAGACCTCACGCCAGCCTGCGTGAGTTTAAGCGCGTGCCTTTCGGCTTCCTCTCATTGTGTCTAGGCTGTCTTGTCTAGACACAACAGAAACAGTAAAACAATGTTTTTATTTCTACATAGTATTTAAAGCGTTTCACATTATTTAATACCGCAGGTCAATCTTCAGTATCTGCAAGATTGCACTCGATCACAAGGTACATTTTCAGGTTTTCCATTGTCAAAGATCTACAGTTGTCGCTGAGGATAGTTTTGTAATTGGAAAAGCTCCTCTCCACTTCACAAGACGTCACTGGAACGTATTTGAAGGCAGCCAGATCACTGGAGTTCAGCTTTGTTTCAGTATCTTCAAATGTTGCGGCATTCCCTGAAAGACTGTCACTAATTTTGCACAATGTAGAATATCCAGGATTCCGTTGAAGAGCACTTTGCAATTTGGTTTTCACTTTGTCAGCCACATGACCACGAGCTCAACCCAACCGACTCTGCACATGTTGCGCAATACTCAGGGCCTCACATAGCTGAGTGCCAACAGCTTCCAGTCGTTTGATGACTTTTGATATCACTGAAAAATTGGCGTTGATGTATGCCAAGTTTCTTTCACAATTTTGATAGCCCTTGATTCATCGCTATCAAGTTCACAGAAGATTGTCTTTATTTGGGTGTAGTAGGTGCAGTAATACTCAGCAGCATTAAGCCAAGAACCCCATCCTCTAATAACAGATTTAGGTGGGAGAGGCGTTGAAGGTGCTTGTTCCTTGAATTTCTGCACCTGTAGCGGAGCCTTCACATAGATTTTCTTGCCACTGGAAATTAATTTGTCCAGGTCAGAGTAATTTGATCGCACCTCTTCGGCTACTCTGTGCAACGCATTTGCAAGGCAAGTGGCGTACACCATACTGGGGTAGAGAATCTGAAGCCTTTTGGCTGCTTTAGTCATATATGAAGCACCATCTGTTGCAAGCAACAAAACGTTGTCTCTTTTCACACCATCCAGCCACAGTAGCTTCAGAGAGTTGCCAAGCAAAATAGCAATCGTCGAATTGTTTACTTTATCGAGAGCTTCGCACGTTAGTAGGAACATATCTCCAGGGCCATCAACTTTTAGGACACCAACAACAACATTTGCGATATATCGCCCACTAATATCCGTAGATTCATCTATCGACAGCCAAATCTTTTGCTCAGCAATAGTAATTCGTATTTTGTTGAGCACATCATTGTAGCATACGGATAAATAGTTCTTTCTCAGTGTAGATTCATCTGGAACTGGTTGTGTTGTGTACTTCTCCAAGAACTGTCTGAAGCGTGGATTCTTCAGCTTTTCCAATGGGATATTGCAGGACTCCATCATCTCACACAAATCCTTGCAGAATGACTGCACAGTTGACGATTAACCTGTCTGTTCAAATAACAGCGTTTGCCTGCTGTTATTTTCAGCACTTCGTTTCACACAGCTGCTGTGTTTAGCGGTATTACAGTGTTTTGCACATTAAAGCGCTTTTCGCCACTTACTTTAACTACACACAGTTTACAAAATAATATTTTCCCATCAGTACTAAAGAACTTCTCTCCAAATTCTCGAACATACCCTCGCAACTTCACGCTGTCGGAGCACTTTGCTTTAGGCATGTTGAACAAGGCAAAGACTGTATTCAAACTGGTTACTGGGATCACCTGTGCGACTGCGATGATTATTACGGCAGAAGCCGCCTTCGTTGGCTCTGAGAGCGTATTGTCGACTCTGTGCAAGAATGTATTATGTTCGCGAAACGACTGTTGTGGTACACCGATTTTCTGCTACAGTCGTGAGCAATAAAGTTGTGTACTAATTTATCTGTTTATCTTTCATAATAGAACGTTAAATATTGTCTTGTGAGCAACATATTCATTTTCTTATTCGTGTGTCCCGTAAGATACGAGAAAAACGATATTTGCATTTTTGGCAAAAGTTGACGGAAATATGAGCTATTATATTAAAAGTTAGCAGCAATATGACCTATTTCTAAAATTTTTTGAAATATGACTTTATATGCACAATCAAAATACATTTTTCGCCACTAAAATACCTAGATTTGTGTACAAATTGTTCTAAAATTCACCCTATAGACCAGAAAAAAATATGACTTGTCATTAAAATCCGGGCCCTAGTAATAACAAGACTCCCGTAATGTACTCTGTTCCAGAAACCTCCTTTGTGCCCTGATAGCAAGGCATTGCAATACGTATTTCTGACAACAATTTAGTGTCTGCATCAATAATCATCTTATCTTCTATCCAGGGATTTGTGCTGGCATAAGCTGTCGACAGCACACCAGGTGGCAAAGAGGTTGCAAGAAGATCGATAGTTGGTGCAAGCAATGCACCTATCAGGAGAGACGCCAGAAACAGATTTGCAGACAATGCGCCGCCAACACCCACTCAGCCGCCGGTATTTTGACCGCCGCCGCTGGCCGGAGGGCCCAGTCAGTCAGTCATCCAGTGAGTCAACGAGTCGAGCAGTCAGTCGCAGCCGAGTGGGAGTCGCAGTCGCAGTTAGCTCAGCCTCTAGCTCGGAGTCAGTACCTAGCAACCAGAGTATTATGCATAGCGGGATGTGTACTTCCCCAGCAGCGAGGCTGAAATAAAATCAGCCGTCACATATCCAAAGCAGAGTAAAATATTTATGGAGACCTGGGGGTGGAGCAGGAATGGGAGAACACAGCAGGTGGAAACTTAACGCTTTTGGTTCAGCCAGTACAAACAGTAGTTTACAGAAGAGCTAGTACCAAAACACCTGGAATATCTTAAGTAACTTCTTGCACTTACCAATAAAGAACCCTGTTAATATATGTGTGCAGTTGTGTTAGAGACAGAGGATACCGGCCACCAAGTAGCATCCTCTCCTTGCTTCCCATGGTACAAGGCTACAGTGACAACAAGACGACACCAAAGGATCGGCTAGCATTTGAGCAACTACTGGTGACAATATTGTTTGTACTGGCTGAACCAAAAGCGTTAAGTTTCCATCTGCTGTGTTCTCCCATTCCTGCTCCACCCCCAGGTCTCCATAAATATTTTACTCTGCTTTGGAAATGTGACGGCTGATTTTATTTCATTTATTAACGAATCCGGCAATGCTTCGAATTGCTAAAGGTGTATGGGAATTGGATACACGTCCTAATCTCCTTGTGCCCCCCTCTCTCTGTCCATCTCCTTCTCCCCACCTCTGTCTGTCCATCACCTCCTTCCGCTCTCTCTGCCAATCTCCTCTTCCTTCATACCGCTCTGCAGCTCCTCCTCCCTCTCTCTGTCCACGTGCCCCTTCTCCCTCTCTGTCCATTTCTTCCCCCTTATCTGTCACTCTTCTCTTCCTCCCTTCTCTGACTTTGATCCTTGTTTATTGTAATTGCCAACGAAACCTTGATTTGGAATTTCAGCTTCCTATAATCGGTTGGGATCGTTGGTATACGGGTTATGAGAGACCTTTTTTTGATGATGGATCTGTAAGGATAGAAACTCCAATGATAGTATTACGTATAGTTTAAATCTGCAAATGGGTAGCATTACATTTGGACGACCGAGCGAAGTGGCGCAGTGGTTAGCACACTGGACACGCATTCGGGAGAACGACGGTTCAAACACGCGTCCAGCCATCCTGATTTACGGAAATCACTTCAGGCAAATGTCGGGATGGTTCCTTTGAAAGGACACGGCCGACTTCCTTCCCAATCCATCCCTAACCCGATGGGACCGGTGACCTCACTGTTTCAGCCCCTCCCCCAAATCAATCAATCAACCAACATCCGAAAGATTCAGATATAGTAGTAGTACTACGAGGGCAGTTCAATAAGTAATGCAACACTTTTTTTTTCTCGGCCAATTTTGGTTGAAAAAACCGGAAATTTCTTGTGGAATATTTTCAAACATTCCCGCTTCGTCTCGTATAGTTTCATTGACTTCCGACAGGTGGCAGCGGTGTACGGAGCTGTTAAAATGGCGTCTGTAAGGGATTTGCGTTGCAAACAACGGGCAGTGATCGAGGCACTACGCGGATGATGAAGAAGTTATTGATGCAGTACGACGTTGGCTCCGACATCGACCAGTGGAATGGTACCGTGCAGGCATATAGGCCCTCATTTCAAGGTGGCGTAAGGCTGTAGCACTGAATGGAGATTACGTTGAAAAATAGTGTTGTGTAGCTAAAAGATTGGGGAATAACCTGGTGTATTTCAATGCTGAATAAAACAACCCCTGTTTCTGAAAAAAAATGTGTTGCATTACTTATTGAACTGCCCTCGTATAATCTTAAGCCGGTAAGCCATAAATATAACTTTCCCACTTCCTTTTAAAACCGACTGCGAGGAAAAAAACTAAACAATATATATATATATATACGCGATTTCTGTTTAAAATTATATGTAGGTAGAAAGAATATTTATTAAAGGATTGTGCAAAAATTTGAAGTAAGCCAATTAAGAACGTTTCGAAATTTTTCTTGACAACTATATATACGAGGGTTATTCCAAAAGTAAGGTCCGATTCGCCGTAACTATTGAAATTTGGCGCCAATGACAAAACACGCATGCGCGCCGACTCCCGGCAAGCCTTGCGCGTCAAACGCCGCCATTCGCTTTGTTACTGTTGCTGAGTGTAGTTCACAGTGTCACTTTACAATGTTTAAGACAATTGATCAGCCCGCCGATTGTGAAGTAAGGGCAGTGATACGGTTTTTGTCTGCAAGAAACAATTCAGCGGCGGAAATCCATCGGCAGATTACTGAAGTGTACGGTCCTAACATAATGAGCGACAGTAAAGTGCGCAAGTGGGTGCGAGCTTTTAATGAAGGACGGGATAATGTGCACGATGAACCACGGTGTGGCCGACCATCAGTGATTTCAGACGATTTGGTCAATGCGGTTGACAAAAAAATTCGTGAAGATCGCCGATTCACTATTACAGACGTAGACATGCATTTTCCGAATGTGAGTAGAACAACTTTGTACAGAATTGTGTCTGAACATTTGAAGTTTCACAAATTGTGTGCCCGTTGGGTTCCCAGGCTGCTTACTGAGCCCCAACGAATGAAAAGAATGGCTTTTGCTCTTGATTTTTTGGAGCGATATCATAAGGAAGGTGACAGTCTTTTAGACAATGTTGTCACAGGGGATGAGACATGGGTTTCTCACATCACTCCAGAGTCTAAACGTCAGTCAATGCAATGGCGTCACACGTCATCGCCAGTCAAGGTCAAGGCAAAGCAGACAATCTCAACACGTAAGGTTATGGCGACTGTGTTCTGGGATAGACGTGGAGTATTGTTAGTCGACTTTATGGAGAGAGGAACAACGATTAATAAAGCCGCCTACTGCGCTACCGTGACTAAACTTCGACGTGCAATCCAGAATAAGCGACGTGGTCTTTTGTCGTCTGGAATCTTGTTGTTGCATGACAATGCCAGACCCCACACTGCAAATGAAACGCAAGCTCTGATCAAGAAATTTGGATGGGAACAGATGGACCATCCTCCTTACAGTCCGGACCTGGCGCCAAGTGATTTCCACCTGTTCCGTTACTTAAAAGAGTTTTTCGGCGGCAAGCGCTTCGACACAGATGATGAAGTGAAAGAAGCGGTTAAGGACTGGTTATCGTCACAGGCGGCCGATTTCTATAACATGGGCATTCAAAAGCTTGTTGAACGATGTGACAAATGTTTAAATAAGTATGGAAGTTATGTAGACAAATACACTCCTGGAAATGGAAAAAAGAACACTTTGACACCGGTGCGTCAGACCCACCATACTTGCTCCGGACACTGCGAGAGGGCTGTACAAGCAATGATCACACGCACGGCACAGCAGACACTCCAGGAACCGCGGTGTTGGCCGTCGAATGGCGCTGGCTGCGCAGCATTTGTGCACCGCCGCCGTCAGTGTCAGCCAGTTTGCCGTGGCATACGGAGCTCCATTGCAGTCTTTAACACTGGTAGCATGCAGCGACAGCGTGGACGTGAACCGTATGTGCAGTTGACGGACTTTGAGCGAGGGCGTATAGTGGGCATGCGGGAGGCCGGGTGGACGTACCGCCGAATTGCTCAACACGTGGGGAGTGAGGTCTCCACAGTACATCGATGTTGTCGCCAGTGGTCGGCGGAAGGTGCACGTGCCCGTCGACCTGGGACCAGACCGCAGCGACGCACGGATGCACGCCAAGACCGTAGGATCCTACGCAGTGCCGTAGGGGACCGCACCGCCACTTCCCAGCAAATTAGGGACACTGTTGCTCCTGGGGTATCGGCGAGGACCATTCGCAACCGTCTCCATGAAGCTGGGCTACGGTCCCGCACACCGTTATGCCGTCTTCCGCTCACGCCCCAACATCGTGCAGCCCGCCTCCAGTGGTGTCGCGACAGGCGTGAATGGAGGGACGAATGGAGACGTGTCGTCTTCAGCGATGAGAGTCGCTTCTGCCTTGGTGCCAATGATGGTCGTATGCGTGTTTGGCGCCGTGCAGGTGAGCGCCACAATCAGGACTGCATACGACCGAGGCACACAGGGCCAACATCCGGCATCATGGTGTGGGGAGCGATCTCCTACACTGGCCGTACACCACTGGTGATCGTCGAGGGGACACTGAATAGTGCACGGTACATCCAAACCGTCATCGAACCCATCGTTCTACCATTCCTAGACCGGCAAGGGAACTTGCTGTTCCAACAGGACAATGCACGTCCGCATGTATCCCGTGCCACCCAACGTGCTCTAGAAGGTGTAAGTCAACTACCCTTGCCAGCAAGATCTCCGGATCTGTCCCCCATTGAGCATGTTTGGGACTGGATGAAGCGTCGTCTCACGCGGTCTGCACGTCCAGCACGAACGGTGGTCCAACTGAGGCGCCAGGTGGAAATGGCATGGCAAGCCGTTCCACAGGACTACATCCAGCATCTCTACGATCGTCTCCATGATAGAATAGCAGCCTGCATTGCTGCGAAAGGTGGATATACACTGTACTAGTGCCGACATTGTGCATGCTCTGTTGCCTGTGTCTATGTGCCTGTGGTTCTGTCAGTGTGATCATGTGATGTATCTGACCCCAGGAATGTGTCAATAAAGTTTCCCCTTCCTGGGACAATGAATTCACGGTGTTCTTATTTCAATTTCCAGGAGTGTAGATAAAGATGTAAGGAATGTAAATAAAACAATTGTTTTGAAAAAACATTTTAGTTTAGATTTTTTTTTTATAACCGGACCTTACTTTTGGAATAACCCTCGTATATATATATATATATATATATATATATATATAATTTTGAATTAAACCGGTCAAGGAGTTTTCGAGATTTTTGGTAACAACGTTGACCTACGAGATATGTCTTTTCAAAGTTTCGTTATTCACGTCTTCTAGACCCTCTATTATTATTAAGTGTAAAAGAAGAGCAGAACAATAAAATAATGCTGCACCGATTTTTATGTTACGCGTCTGTTGCTCGTTTCTGTCAGTACTGTTATGAAAATAGTACTGATCGTTTTTCCCATTTTATATAATAACGCAGTATTTCATATCAATGGAAATCTTTCAAATAAACATTACTCGACTTCAAAAAACATTTCATTTAAAAACCAAAACAATAGCATCGCTGCTATGACAAATTAATATACCGGTTGTTTTACCCGATTATTAGTTTAAAAAAATTAAAAATCCGTTATAACAGAGCAAACAAATAGCGAAAAATACTGATTATTCAGAATTAAAATACCGGTAACAGTTTCAACCCGTCGGTTTTTACTATCTCTTGTTTCTGCCTGACCGTGAAACAGCCTCACACACCCCCTTTTGCACTAGCAAGACTTGGCTTGCAAAGCTGTTACACGAGGCTGTTTCGCGTACAGTAAACACAGCTTCACTGTCCACCAATTTGACCCGAAATCCTAGCTGTAGATGTTACCAGAAAGCGTTGTAACTATGTGTTGATTTTTGTCCCCGTTGTGGTTGTAAAGAAACGAGTTGACTAATGTTAATAAATACTGAATATGTTGTGTAATTCGAGGTGAAAAGTTCTGATCAGGGTGAAAGTTGTTCCGAGAATTTGTGTACTTCATTGAGACGGGCAAAGTAAGATGCGCCCGAAACTAGTTAATAGCGAAATTATATCTGATTCCTGTGATCACTAATTTGGGTTTCGATCGATGTACTACAGAAAACGAAGGGAGATTAGGTTTTAACAGTAAGTCGACGACTAGGTCATTAGAATCAGAAAAGCAACTCGGATAGTGTAAGTATAAGAAAGAAACTTGAAGTAAGCTTTTCAAAGAAGCCATTCCAGTGTTCACCACTTTCCTGTAACCACAGACAACGTGAACGTGGGCGGTGATTTGAACCCATATCCTACCGAAAGTGAGTCCAGTTTACATGATCGGTTCTTCCGTTGCCGGAAATTCCGTTGTGTCCTGCGAAGCCCCATTCTCAACCGCAGGTGAGCAGCGTGACGTACATTACTGTTCCACAGGTTTAACCGGAATCGTTTATTGGTGGAACGGGAGAAATTCTCACCACTGTCACAGTACCCAATCAGTCCAAATAACAGAAAGCTACCTCGTTTTGGCCGGCGAGACAGGGTTAAAAGTTTTCCCTACTCCAAAGTCAATAATTAAACTCCTGTAACTATCTATGCTTTCAGAAAGATTCAGACATCTAACCACTGGACTGGAGAATGCCACTGCTGACAGTTCATACGCCTAGCAACTAATGCTGAAAATCTCCACAACAACAAAACAGGAATAAGTTCAAAGTCAACTGGTAACTATCCGCACAAAAACATCACACTTCAAGTTTGTGCGGAAGCAGTTGTAATTTACTGGCTAGCACCGCTTTCCACGCAGTTACTTGCTCCGCAATCTGATATAAGGGCTCTGCATAACGAGCGTGTGCAGCTTCACAGAACCGCAGCGCTCGCGTTGAAAACAGGAAAGTGCCCCAGCAGAACTCCTCGCACCCGCACGGTGACGGACTTCAAATGTATGTAGGCTTCCCATACTGCGGGGAAAAGAAACCTCGTTGATCGCGAAGGATCATCAACTCTCGACTTCCCATATGATAACAGCGGAGGTCCACCACTCGCGTTGTATTGCCAAGCGGGCCAACTCCTCGAATTTGCGAGCTCCACTAAACTGTTCTGGCATTCGAATTTTTCTGTCAGACAGCTTCAGGAGCGGAATGTAGACTAATAGCACTCGGCAACGAGCCGCTTTTTACCAGAGGTTTCCAGTAACGTTTCTCCCCAAAACGTGTTGGAAAACACCTATCGTCATGGACAGCCACAAGTTCTTATGCAAGCGTACTAGACCCCAAGTCCCTTTCACGAATTATGAAAGGATCGTCCCATCACCTCCGAGCTGCCGGCCGGAGTGGCCGTGCGGTTCTAGGCGCTACAGTCTGGAACCGCGCGACCGCTATGGTCGCAGTTTCGAATCCTGCCTCGGGCATGGATGTGTGTGATGTCCTTAGGTTAGTTAGGTTTAAGTAGTTCTAAGTTCTAGGGGACTGATGACCACAGATGTTAAGTCCCATAGTGCTCAGAGCCATTTGAATTTTGAACCTCCGCGGTGGATAGAGCTTCCTTCCTCCAGTTACCTGAAACTTGTTCAGGAGTTCACAATAACGAACAGGATGCAGCCAGAAAAGGATGTATTATACAATGAGAGTATCTTAACCGCTGCGCGAGGACAATAACAGAGAAGAAATTGAATTCAAGAGCTACTGTTTTGTTTATAACTTTGCTGAGATTATTTTTTGTGGAAAATATCTTAATACAATACAGGTGGGCACAGGATGCAAATCACCTGTGAAATCTACAGCAATTCATCGTCTGCATCTGTACAATACAAACCACGTTACGGTCTGTGACAATACTAACTGCTTAATGTAGATGATAATATAATTCTCCAACAGAAAGGGGTTTCCACTCAATGGTCTGAAGATGACCACAGCAGTGGTCGAAACCGGTCACCTTATAAAATAAATTGTGATCAAGACTGTTTTTAATAGTAATTATTGATAATATAACAGCTTTGTAAATAGTCCCTCTTCGCGGTCTTTATGTTTTAATAACGTGCGCGGGTACTGAAAGTGAAGGAATATGTAAGAAAAATACGATTTGTAAAAACATTGGCAGAAAATGGAACTTATCTGTGCCACAATTCTGTGCAATCGCTGCTAGACCAGTAAGAAGAAAGTATAAAAATATTTTAGTCACACAATTCATGGGATAGCGATTTGCACGTATGCGAACAGCGGTAGTATCGTGTACACAAGCTATAAAATGGCAGGGCAATGTCGGTGGTGTAATTTATACTCAGGTGATTCATGTGAAAAGGTTTCGGACGTGATTATGACCGCACGACGGGAATTAATAGACTTTGAACGCGGAATGGTAGTTGCAGCTAGACGCATAGGACATTCCATATCGGAAATCGTTAGGGAATTCAGTATTCCGACATCCAAAGTGTACAGAGTGTGCCGAGAATATCAAATTTCAGGCTTTGCCTCTCACCACCGACAACGCAGTGGCTGACAGCCTTCAATCAACGACCGAGAGCAGCGGGGTTTGCGGAGAGCTCAGTGCTAATAGACAATCAACAGTCTGTAAAGAACCGCAGAAATCAATGTGAGGCGTACGACGAACGTATCCGTCAGGACACTGCGGCGAAATTTGGCGTTAATGGGCTGTGGCAGCGGACGACCTATGCGAGTGATTTTGCTAACGGCTCGACACGATCTGCGGCGCCTCTCCTGGGCTTGTTAGAATAGCGGGTAGATCCTAGACCACTGGAAAACCGTGGCCTGGTCAGATAAGTCCCAATTTCAGCTGTTAAGAGCTGATAGTAGGTTTCGAGTGTGTCGTAGACCCGACGATGCTATGAACCCAAGTTGTCAACAAGACACTGTGCAAGCTGGGTTGTGTTTGCATGGAATGTATTGGGTCCTCTCGTTCAACTGAACTGATAATTGACTGAGAATGGTTAATGCTCGGCTACTTTCAGACCATTTTTTTTTATTAAAAAAAAAATAATTCTTTATTAACCATCAAATAATAATTATACAACCAACCCACCTCCTTATTTGATTAGTGGGTCTTACTTGCTACTGTTAGTTACAATTAGCAGCTAATTCTATTTTATATTTAGTTGTGAGCTACAGCTATAAGTTAGTTTGAATGGGCAGTTATAGTTTATTCTAATCTCTAAGTTTTTAGCTAACCTACATTCTACTTCCTGCAGCGTCACAAGTGTGTCAGCAGTGTACAAACCTACTGTATTGCCTTGCCCATCGAGCTAATCCCGATGGGCGTGCCCCTGACACTGGGCTGGCCAGGTTGTAAATCGCTGCAGGATTCTAAAATCTAAATTTCTAATCTAATTCCTACTAACTAATTCTAAATCTACGTCATCTCCAGTGTATTGTCAATTTCGGGTTAGTCACATTCCCCACCCCCCCCCCCCCCCTAATCCCGCGCGTGGCGGATTCCAGACTAAGGGTCGGCCTATCCCCGCGCAGGCGGAATGGGAGTAGGGAGCATTGGTCTAATCGGTGCTATTTAGTCTTGTTCCCTCATGTATTCCCTTAACACCTTCTGTGATACCTCGTTGGCAAGTTTATTTATTATATGGAAGGTGTCTTCTTGTCTTATTAGGTTATAGGTGTCATGATTAGGTAGTTGGTCCCGTAATGTAGAGGCAACATCATTGAAGAGGGGGCACTCGTAAATCACATGATCGGGGGTGCCCTCCAGTTCACCACATTCACACGCAGGTGTGGCCCTTTTCCCAAACCGGCATAGGTATGCCGGGTAGGGTCCATGTCCAGTGAGAAAATGTATTAGGCCCCTGGTAGGTTCAAAGTGCTTCATTTTTAGCCGTTCCCTAATACTTGGTATCAACTCATGTGTCCTTCGCCCTGTTTCATCCGCATCCCAAAGTTCTTGCCATAATTGTACTCCTCTCTGCCGAATTTCTCCCTTGTCCCTTGCCCTAATACCTAAGATCTCCTCTATTTTTGTTATATTTTCCTTTTTGATCCAGAACCATGCAGCTTGCTCCCTAATTTTACTGTCCAGGGGGCAAAGCCCCATTATGACTAGTAGTGCTCCCCCTGGTGTTGTTCTATAAGCACCTACCGATCTCAGAATCATGCTCCTTTGAACCCTTCTCACTGTCATGGCGGGCACCACCCTCGTGAGCCTGTGTGCCCAGATTCCCGAACCGTAACCCACTATTGATGTTAATATACTATTATGATAGAGTTTTATCAGATGTGATGGAACATCTGTGTCCTATTGATATGAGGTTATTCAGTGTTTGTAGTGCTTTCTGGGTTACGGTTTCAATGTGCTTTCCAAAGTTCCACTTCTCATCAATGATGATGCCCAAATATCGTGCGTCGCGTCTCCGAAGAACCGGCGAGCGGTCGATTCGTACAGTTGGGTTGCGGATTAGCTGTCCCTTCAATAGTAAGTAGGTGAACTTGCTTGGTGACACCGTCATTTTGGTGTTTTGGCACCATAGTTGTAGCTTGTTCAAAGCACTCTCTATTTTAGGTTCGATGTCTTCGCGGCTACGGCCGCCGACCAGCAGGAGGAGGTCATCCGCATAGGCTATCACCTCTAGCACTTCTTCACTTTGTTGTAGTGTGTCTAACAAAGGCTCCATATGGATGTCCCAAAATAGGGGCCCTAGCACGGAACCCTGAGGACAACCCTTTGTTATAACTTTTCCAATTCTCTTGCTAGAGGATGATAACCAGACCTTTCGTTCCTCACAATAGCTCCTCAGACAACCATATAGCGGCCCTGGACACTCTTTCTCCCGCAGGCAGGAGAAGAGCGAAGGCCACCACAAGTTGTCGAAGGCGCCACTGATGTCAACCATGATGCCCACCACGTACTTGTGTGGGGTAGAGCCACAGACCTCAGCAGCCAGGGCGATCGCATCAGATGTCGATCGCTCAGGCCTGAAGCCGAATTGCCTGTCGCTCACCCCACGCAGCATTCTATGTGCAGCCAGTCTGTCAGCAAGTAGCTTTTCTAATATTTTCCCTAGTATGTTGATTAGACAGATTGGTCTATAGGATTTTACGTTTGTAGGATCTTTATCTGGTCCTTTCCGAATGATGACTACGTTGGCGGACTTCCACACCCTTGGAATTTTTTGCTGTATCAGACACTCATTATATAAGTGAGTGAGTGGTGCAGTTAGCTGGGGAGCTAGGAACTGCACCACCTCAGCTACAATGCCGTCTGGCCCGGGAGCTTTGCCTCTTTTAAGTGATTTTATGTGGGCAGCCACCTCTTCCTCCGAGAAAGGGTAGACTGCCGTATTGTTAATGTATTCATTTAGATTGTCTCGTCTTAGTTGTTGTTGCTGTACAGATTCTCCGTCCGCACTATCGTCAGGCAGCAGGGACCGGAGGAGGACCTCAGCAGTTTCCTGCCAAGATTCCGTCATCCTGTCCCCATGCCTGACTGTTGTTAATTCCAGTGGAGAGCGGATCTTTTCTCGTACTAATTTATACGGTGTACCCCAGGGGTCCAATGCCAATTGGCTCTGGACGAAATTTTCCCAGCTTTGTATCCTAACAGCCTGGAGTTCTTTCTGAAAACGTAGTTTAGCTTCCCGATACTGCATCAGCCACCTCTGCCGTTCTGGCCAGACGACACTGCGCTGGTAATACCTTCTCAGCCTTCTAACAGACCGGCGCATATTCTCTAATTCGGGCGACCATGGTGATGGAGAGGCTGCAATGGCCTTCCTCCTGGTTGGTACGGCAGCTTTCACCGCGCTGGTTATAGCATTAGTCAGTTCCTCTGCTCGGTCGTTTACGTCAATGTCAAAGTCTGCTTCACCCTCTGGCAAGGCAGGAATGACGCACTCCCTGGCTAGTCGTTCCCAATCAGCCCTTCTGTAATTAAACTGCATCTCCCACCCCGTGGCCCAGCAAGACCCCCTTCCACCTACAATAAACGTAATTAAATTATGATCGCTTTTAGTGGCGTTTTCTTCCACTTTCCACTCTTGTATTGTATTAATTGCATTGGGGGTGGCTAAGGTTATATCAATATTCGTTCCCGGTCCTCCTCCCGCCGCATAGGTTGGAGGATTACCAGGTTTATTGGCTATCACTAGCTGTGATGCCATAATAAAATCCTCTACTTTCTCTCCATTGGTGTCCCTTATGCCGCTGTGCCACAGGGGGGATTTTGCATTTATGTCAGCCGTAATTATCATCCTTCGTCCCCGCAACGCCGTGGTTACTGTTGTCAGATGGTCAAGATGCGTTTCAATGTTGTCTCCGTACTGAAAGTACATGTTGATCAATACGATCGATTCTCGGGGAGATAGCAGCTCCACGACGTTGCAGTGACTATTGGTGTACTGTGATAATGTGGTCACTTTCAGGGCTTTGTTTGTAATAATTATTGCCGCTTTCGGATTGTGTCCTTGGCTGATTACCTGCCACGTGGCGGCTGTAAATGTAATCTTTCCGTCCAGGGAGTACGGCTCCTGTAGACAGAGCACATCCAGCCTCCTCTCCTCCACTTCCCTTCGCAGCTCCTGCATTACAAGTCGACTGTTGTGTGTGTTAAGTTGGCCAATGGTGATTTTCGTCATCTACGGAAAGTATGTATGTATGTGATCGTCCGGCCAAGTCTTGTTCCAGTCATACGTGATGCGTCCATTAGCCAGAACTGACTGTACGTAAATGTCGTTTAAGTCAAACTTTTCTCCACGTCTCTCGAACACTTTCTTTAGTAAGTCTCGCAGGGCTCCGAAGTCAGTGGGGAGATTCACTGACTTAAGCTGTATTCTATCTACAGCCTCCATTACCGAGAAGGTGACTCTTCTTCCATATTCGTGCCCTACACGGACCACATGTCGTAAGGCAGTGGTCAAGGTAGCCGGCTGCTCCAATCTCGCCAATTGCATGGTGAACTCTAAGTTAGGATATATCCGAATCGGATCTATTGGTGGTAGTCTAACCACTGGGGTTTCTAGAGAGCTTGTTATTGTGCTCTCTTGCACAGGCTTTTCTATTTTCTGATTACTGTCATTTGCTGAGACCTCAGGCCCAGGATGCCTTTGCCGTTGCAGATGTTTAATCGGCTTCACTTCCCTGCTGAGAGAGGAGGGAGTAGCCATGGGAATAGTTTCTGTCTGGATACATTTCTCTATTTTTGGTGGATCTGTTTGGATGCTTTTATCAACTGTTGCAGGTGGATCTGTTTGGATGCTTTTATCAACTGTTTCAGGTATCGGGTCCCTCAAGAGAGATTTTATAAATTCTTTGAATCTACTTGCCCTAATGGCATCCCTCCTCCTTTTGCTAGGGGATTTCCTCTTTGGCATCCTGTTCTGTTTTACGTACTCAGCCATAATCAGTTCTAGATATGAGTCTTTGCTCTAACATGCGATATGTAGGGCAATTTCGTCCTGAGGCTCCGCAGCTTTTCTTCCCTCGTCTTTTGCAAGGAATGCATACGCTTGCAGCTTTGCATTCTTTACGTGTGTGACCATCTTCACCGCACCTGGAGCAAGCCGATCCCCTGGTACAATGCCTTAGAATATGGTCCAGGTCTCCACAATTGTGGCAACGAGGTACCACTAGGTAGTCCCTAATATTAATGGCATGGAAGCCAATATATAGTCTGCCCATTGTCATGATTTGCTTCCACATTGGTGCTGTTACCTCTGCGACGTGATGGACAACATCACGATCACGAGGTCCCGTTTTAAATCTTAACTTGAAAGAGTCCTTAAATTCGTTTTCAGTCATTTGATCAAAATTCTGGTCTTTTATGCTTTTGTTCAATTCTTCATTCGTCATTGTTGATGGTACATCGTATAATATGACTAGTGGGTTTCTTTTTCTCGGTGGTTCACACTTGACCACCGAGTTCAGTTTGGGATTCTTTAACAATTTCTCCTTGTCTTCCTCTGTAGCCACCTCCACTATCACTGAATTTCTACTGGGTTTTACTTTATTTATTCTGATTTTGTCTTTTGCCGGGTCAATACTTTTAGTCAGCAGTTCTTGTATCTTTTTAACGCTTGTGTCCTGTCCCGGTAGAGTTCTTAGAAAGACCGCCGTGTCTGACCGCTTGGTCACCTTGGCGATCGTTTCTTTCGTGGTTGGCTTTGGCGGCGCTTGCGCGACCACCCCAGCCCAGGTTTTTGTTGGTTGCCTTCTCAAACGGTCATTTTCTTTTTCCAACTCCTCTACGCGGCCTTCGAGCTTGGCGTGGGCGATGGCCCATGCAGCCAGCTCATTCTTAATAACGGACAATGCCGCCTGACTTATCTTGCCATTTTTGATATTCTGCTCCAAGAGCAGCGTGATACGTGCATGTCTTTGCGTCACTGTTTCATCTTCTGCTAGTCCCGTCTCATCTTGAGGAGAGGGATCAAGCATCACAGATGCTCACTTGAGCGCACTCGATTCACTCGTTTCAGGTGTAGCCATATTGATTAACGAGTGAAAAATAAGGTGGGAGCCCGTCTCTTACCCCGGACCGGCTCCTCTGGCATGGGGGGGGGGGGGGGGGGACTTGTTGCAGCTCGCCCACCAACCTCGCCCCCAGGTCAAGGGCACGCTGGAGCTGCTGGGTTCAGCGTGCCGTTGCCAGCGCCCTGGTCCCCGTCGAAGGCCTCGTCGTCGACGATTTCACACGACGCTCCTCGGCAAGTGCACCCCGCACTCCGGAGAGGCGGATGCACCCCTCGCCCTTCGCCGCCTACTAGCCCGAGATTGCACCTGAAGGCCGAGGACCCACTCCTACTCAGGTGGTGGGTCGGTCCCTCAGTCGTTCGGCGGTATGGGCCCATCTAACCTGGCCCAGGCGATGTCACCACCTCCTGGGTTTGGCAGAACACGCCCCGGTTACCCTGGGGCGCGGCGAAGCACCCTTGCCGACTCGCACCGTGATCCCACGCCGACAAACGAAGTCGCCGGCATGCAGAGCACCTGCTGGACTGTGCCCTGCGAACAGAAAGGGACTGATGTTCGGTCCCTTGACACAGCTCCCCCTGTGCCACGCACCCTTCGCTTTCGCATCGGGTTGGGTCGCAGCTCTCCCTTTTGTCGCGAGGCAGAATGCCGAGCTTAACATCTGGCGCCACGGGAAGGCGGAAAGAGCCACTTGGGAAGGAGAGGCTATAAGAGACGCTTCACTTCCCCTGTGAGGACTGCCGCGGCACACCCGACTGGAAAGCGATACGCCCCAGTGCGAGCTTCCGTGCCCTACGGCGCGCCGGCAGCGGGCGGGCCCGCTCCGAAACGCGCCGTCAAACGACTGACCTCACGCCAGACTTTCAGACCATATGCAGCCATTCATAGATCTCATGTTCGGTAACAACGATGATTTTTGTGGATGTCAATACGCCGTATCACTGGGCCACAGTTGTTCGCGATTGGACTGACGAACATTCAGAATAATTCGAGCTAATGACTTGGCCACCAAGATCTCCCAACATGAATCCCATAGAGCACTTATGGGGCATAATTGAGACATCAGTTCGTGCACAGAATCTTGCAGCGACAACACTTTCGCAATTATGCACGACTATACAGGTAGCGTGGCTCACAAGGGAACCCCCCATCGCACCCCCCTCAGATTTAGTTATAAGTTGGCACAGTGGATAGGCCTTGATAAACTGAACACAGATCAATTGAGAAAACAGGAAGAAATTGTGTGGAACTGTGAAAAAATAAGCAAAATATACAAACTGAGTAGTCCATGGGCCACATAAGCAACATCATGGAGGAAGTGTGCTTAGAAGCGCCGTGGTCCCGTGGTAGCGTGAGCAGCTGCTGAACGAGAGATCCTTGTTTCAAGTCTTCCCTCTACTGAAAATTTTACTTTCTTTATTTTTGCATAGTTATTATCTGTCCGTTCGTTCATTGACATCTCTGTTCACTGTAATAAGTTTAGTGCCTGTGTTTTGCGACCGCACTGCAAAACCGTGCGATTAGTAGACGAAAGGACGTGCCTCTCCAATGGGAACAGAAAACATTTGATCGTAAGGTCATAGGTCAACCGATTCCTCCACAGGGAAACACATCTGATATATTCTATACGACACTGGTGACGGCATGTGCGTCACATGACAGGAATATGTTGTCGACCCACCTAACTTGTACACTTGGCGAATGGGTAAAAAGATTCTTCTACCTTGCCCGATTTAGGTTTTCTTGTGGATGTGATAATCACTCCCAAAAAAGTGATGAAAACATAAGAGTTTGTCACATAAACTGAAAATAAAAAATTAAAATTTACACCTGATGGAAGATTTGAACCTAGGACCTGTCGTTCCGCAGCTGCTCACATTACCACGAGACCATGACGCTCCTGCGTTCCTATTGTCCTTATTGTCGCTTATCTTCCCTTGAACTACTCAGTTTGTATATTTTGCTTATTTTTTCACAGTTCTACACAACTTCTTCCTGTTTTCTCAATTGATCTGTGTTCAGTTTTTCAAGGCCTATCCACTGTGCCAACTTATAACTAAATCTGAGGGGGGTGCGATCGGGAGGTTCCCTTGTCAGTATTTCTGCAGGATACTACCACCGACTTGTTGAGTCCATTCCTCGTCGAGTTGCTGCCCTGCGACAGGCAAATGAAGGTCTGACACGATATTAGGAGCTATCCCATAATGTTGTCATCTCAATGTAATTATCTTGTGTAGAAGTACACTCGTGAATAACTGCATTAGGTACGCCTCCGTAATAGACTATAGCACCTTCGTCCATCATTATCATAGTGTTGTTGCACCGTGGCAGTGGCTGCACGAGACAGTAAAAGTTTTATGTTCATGGAGTGTTCATCATACCATTTTGAGCTGGGGGGGGGGGGGGGGGGGGGGGGGGCGATGGAATGGTACATCGACTAACCGAAGATGAAGGTCGCCTAAGACGTAACATATGCGACAAAAAAAGATGTTCGTGGTCACACAATAGGTCCATCACATGTAAACATCCGCCACAAGAGAATACCGTTACCACCTAACAGCCTCTATGCACAAGTGGGAAGCATCACCACACCTGCAGTAGTATTAGTAGTAGTAGTAGTAGTAGCAGTAGTGTTTAATTCATCTGTGAATATCTTTAACAAGGATATGTAAGTTTCTAGTTTGACAACGATGGACAAGTAGTTGGCCTTGGCCTTATAGTATTCATAATCCCGGAATTTTCCTGGAATAATTCAGGGAAACCACGGAAAACCTAAATCAGGATTTCCGCATGAAGATTGATGCCTCCATCCTCCCCAATACAAGAGCAGTCCGTTTAAGACAGTGCTACCTCATTCGGTTTATTTCTAGCGTACAATACCGTTTCACAAAGAAGTTATTTACTAATCCAAAAGTCTGATGCTTCATTGTTCATTTCTCGCTCCCAGTCGCTGTACACACTACGCACGCTATACACACATTATTTCATAATGCAGGACTACACACAGTATCAATTGGTGTCATCACCATAACAGCGATGTTTCGTGCCATTAGGGATCAGTTGTTACTTGTATACACTGCATAGCTTTGAGAATAAGGTTGTTCAGTAAAAACGAAAAATGAAGAGAAAAAAGAAGGAAAACATAGTTTGAAAGTGTTATGTGAAATGACAGATGTTTTATTATCGTTTTAATTATTTATTTGTGTTACATTTTGTATTTTATCCCTATTTGTGTTATTTAAGTAATCCCTCATCGTGCAGAATGTCCTTTTTAACTTCCTGTTTGAAATAAGCTTGTTTCAGTAACCTCTTTAATCTCCTTGGGCAATTTTATTGTGCTTTTCCACACACTTGTAGCTTGCATGTTCCAGGGTGTATCGCGACTCATCAGTCCAGGTAACTTCATTAGAGGCTTGGAACATCCAACAGTGGCGCTCACTTTCCCCGTACCAATCTGTGAGCGTTGAGACGTGCGGTCAGCAGAGGTACCTCACGGCCAGCAGGTGGTTCTGATACTCTAGCTGCTCGCTAGTTGTTGTCTAGCACTTAAGTGGAGAGGTGTTTGCTGCAATGTGAGCCATCTAGCCAGTTTTACAATTCACTATAGTCGATGGCGGTCATTATTATGTTCTTACCCACAGCAGCTGTCTCTGGCGGTGGAGCTTTTCCCCTAATCGAGGTAAGTAGAGAATCAGTGGGGATTCCCAGAATTATCAGCTTTATCATTCCCAAAATCTCTAACATTAGTGTCAGCACTCCCTTGACTCTCCCCTCCCCCTGTGGCCATTGGCTGAGGTGCCCCAGGGCTCCAAAGGTTTGTTATTAACTAATTCAGTTTGTGGGAGGGTAGTAGCATCTGTGCGAAAAGTGCTAATCTAATGTGATAGAGGAATAAAGTTCTGACATTCTCTAAGTTAATTTGCTTATACTTTTCTTGTTACAGTTACAACCCCCCACCCAAAAAAAAAAAAAAAAAATCCGCTGCTGGAAGAGTCACAACATTCGACTGAACTTAGAGGCAATATGAGAGAGGTGGATGGTGGTCTGTATGTCATAAGGTGTACATTATGTAATCTGAATGGCTACCATGCCCTGAGTAGTGGGACAACTATGTATGGCCCCACTCTACAATGACATTGTTGCCAAATTTATCCAAGATGGCGGATCCAACATGGCGGCGATAGATGTGGCAATGTCACAACGACATCATTGTGTGAACTTCAAATTTTGGCTGTAAAATAGGTCAATTGGGCTACCTCTACTAACCTAACGCCCTCCCCTTCCCTCCCCCCCTAGAAAATGGCGGTAGATCCAGATTTTAGCAGAAAGGTCACTTGGGCTGCTTCCACTAACCTAAGAAAATGGCGGGAAAATAGGTCACTTGAGCTACCTCCACTAACCTAAGTCATCGGACTGCCACCTCTCCCTTGGAATTGGTGGGAAAGGACTCAGCCTCTGCTAGGCTGCTGAATAAGATTGACATAAGTCTTTATTTTGCAGGCAGTCTTTATTTAAACAATCTGATGCAGGAGCTCCATCCAGTGCATTCACCATGAGGTCCAGGTCCAAATGACCTGGTATAAAGACCGCCATAAGAGGGCACTGTCATCCCTTCTGTGACATAATTCAAGATGGTGGTCTGTGGGCGAAATGGAGGGAAAAGGAATCAGCCTGTGCTGCGCTGCTAGAGAGAGGAAGGGGTGTACTTTATTTATTTTGGAACAATTTATTTAGGGATGGAATTTACATAGCTTATTTATTATAATGGTACAAAACACTCGCTCTGACATGCTTGGAGTCACAATACATAGCCTACAGACCTGCAAACTACTTGTAAATTATTGAAATAATGCAGTACACTGATGTACAGACACACAGACAATTCGTAAATTGTCAAAATAATGCATTTAAAAAGCTCTGCAAACGTGCTCAAAATACTTAAACAGCCAAAAAAATGCAGTGCACGAACATTCAGTGCACATAAAAAACACTTTCTAACTATTGTCAACCACAAAACGTTAGCTAAATCTTCCCTACAAAGGTCCCAACGCAGTCACATGCTCTGACGCCGCTGACTCCGAATGCGAGCTTCGGTCGGAGAGGCGAACGCAGCCAGCAGGTGAAAGTCGCGTGTATTTTCGAGTATACAGTTAAAACTCTTCGAGTGTTATACTGACATCACATATCTATGTAAATAAGAGCTAAGTCGCCCTCTGGACGCGCACGTGTTTCCTGTTGCTGGCGCAATGCTTTTCTACTTGCGATCCACCAAAGACCTAATTCCCGAGCGACTCACCATTGTAGGAGCAGATAAAAGGTTGTCAGTGTTATACTGACATCACAGGTCTATGTAAATAAGAGCCAAGTCTCCCCTCTGAATGCACTATAGAAATCTGTTGCAATGCTTCCCAGAATAGCACAGGGTACATTCTCCATAGCGTTCCTAATGGGACATGCAAGCTGCTTCTGCCTGTGTATGTGTTTACCCAGACATCACGCATACCTGCTGGTACTCCGCAGGCCAAACTGCCAAGTGAGAGATGTCTGTGGAGCGACTCACCCATGCAGATGTAGCTAAAAAGCTGTCAGTGCTATATTGCTGTCTCATGTCTATGTAAATAACAGCCAAGTCCCCCCTCTGGACATGCAATAGAAATCTTCTCCAGTGCTTTCAGAAACTGTTAACAAAAATAGTTCAGAATAACACCAATGCATTCTTCCTGATGTTCCTAACAGCAGAGCCCGTACGTCACATATTAGCCCCTCATGTAAATTGTGAAGTTTGCGTAAATAGTTAGACTTGCGCTATTGGGTGGGGAACTGTAGGACACCCCTAGATAGGTCAGGGGTGCCCTACACAAAGGAAGCAGTTACTTGGGTAGCAGAGTACTTGTGGCATGCACATGGGGGTCTTTTAGGCTAAGCAGTAGTGCGAGGTGTCCTGATGAACACTCACCAGTCGACGTGCACGCAGGGAAATCAGGACGCGCTCAGTGTAAAGACACTTCACCTATCAAGATATTAGCAGTAAATTTTCAGAGTGTTCGGAATAAAGTTCCTGAATTTACTGCCCTCCAGGAAGCGTGTGGCGCGCAAATTATTCTCGGGACTGAGACCTGGCTGAACCCTGAGATAGGAAGTTGTGAAATATTTAGTGAGGGTTGGAACGTGTATCGGAAAGACAAATTAGACACCGTAGGAGGTGGTGTCTTCATTGCAGTTGACAAAAATATTGTGTCTACTGAGGTCGAAGTAGAGTGTGATTGTGAAGTTATCTGGACACGTTTAACAGGGCTATGGGAAATAAAGTTAATTGTGGGGTGTTATTACCGGCCACTAGGTTCCACCGT
Source organism: Schistocerca piceifrons (assembly GCF_021461385.2). Classification (NCBI taxonomy): domain Eukaryota; kingdom Metazoa; phylum Arthropoda; class Insecta; order Orthoptera; family Acrididae; genus Schistocerca; species Schistocerca piceifrons. The sequence goes on from NC_060139.1 coordinate 658,658,264, forward strand.
GACAGTTCTAGAATTATTCAAAGGGAGTCTACATTCTGTATCGCAGAAGTACCCGGATCGTGCTATATTAGTCGGAGGCGGCTTCAGCTTACCTAGTATAGACTGGGATGTCTATGGATTCAGTACAGATGTGTACAGACAAGCCGTCGTGTGAATTACTTTTGAACACATTATCCGAAAACTGTCTTGAGCAGCTAAATCGACAGCCAACGCGTAATGGAAATATTTTAGATCTGGTAGCTACGAACAGACCAGACCTCATCGACGGTGTCAGTGTTGAGACAGGGACTAGTGATCATGATGTTGTCATTACGACTATGGTTACGAAAGTTAAAAAGTCGGTCAAGAAGGCTAGGAGAGTATTCTTACTAGAAAGAACAGATAAGCAGTTGTTAGAATCCCACATAGTAAGTGAATCGACTTCATTTACTTCCGGTACGATGGACGTGGAAGAATTATGGGCAAATTTTAAACACATTGTAAAACACGCATTGGACAAGTATGTGCCAAAAAAGTAGGTTACGGGCGGAAAAGACCCACCGTGGTTTAACAGCACAATTCGGAGAATGCTCAGGAAGCAAAGGCAGTTGCACTCGCGGTACAAGAAAGATCGGGAGAATGAGGACAGTCAAAAGTTGTAGAGATTCGTGTTGCTCTAAAAAGAGAGATGCGCGAAGCATTCAACTGCTACCACCGTCATATCTTAGCAAAAGATCTTGCTGAAAACCCAAGGAAATTCTGGTCTTACGTAAAATCGGTAAGCGGTTCGAAGGCTTCCATCCAGTCACTCACTGATCAGTCTGGCCTGGCAACAGAAGACAGCGAAACGAAAGCTGAAATTTTAAATTTAGCATTTGAGAAATCTTTCACGCAGGAGGAACGTACAAACATACCGCCGTTTGAGTCTCGTACAGATTCCCGTATGGAGGGAAAGTGATAGACATCCCTGGGGTTGTGAAGCAGCTGAATGGGTTGATAATAAATAAATCGCCAGATCCTGATGGGATTCCAATTCGGTTTTACAGAGAGTACTCTACTGAATTGGCTCCTCACTTAGCTTGCATTTATCGCGAATCTCTTGCCCAACGTAAAGTCCCAAGCAACTGGAAAAAAGCGCAGGTGACGCCTGTATATAAGAAGGGTAGAAGAACGGATCCTCAAAATTACAAACCAATATCCTTAACATCGGTTTGTTGCGGGATTCTCGAACATATTCTCAGTTCGAATATAATGAATTTCCTTGAGACAGAGAAGTTTCTGTCCATGCATCAGCACGGCTTTAGAAAGCATCGCTCCTGCGAAAAGCAACTCGGCCTTTTCTCACATGATATCTTGCGAACCATGGATGAAGGGTATCAGACGGATGTCATATTCCTTGACTTCCGGAAAGCGTTTGTCTCGGTGCCCCATTGCAGACTCCTAACTAAGTTACGAGCGTATGGGATTGGTTCCCAAGTATGTGAGTGGCTCGAAGACTTCTTAAGTAATAGAACCCAGGACGTTGTCCTCGATGGTGAGTGTTCATCGGAGATGAGGGTATCATCTGGAGTGCCCTAGGGAAGTGTGGTAGGTCCGCTGTTGTTTTCTATCTACATAAATGATCTTTTGGATAGGGTGGATAGCAATGTGCGGCTGTTTGCTGATGATGCTGTGGTGTACGGGAAGGTGTCGTCGTTGAGTGACTGTAGGAGGATACAAGATGACTTGGACAGGGTTTGTGAGTGGTGTAAAGAATGGCAGCTAACTCTAAATATAGATAAATGTAAATTAATGCAGATAAATAGGAAAAAGAATCCTGTAATGTTTGAATACTCCATTAGTAGTGTAGAGCATATTTGGGCGTAACATTGCAGAGCGATATGAAGTGGGACAAGCATGTAATGGCAGTCGTGGGGAAGGCGGATAGTCGTCTTCGGTTCGTTGGAAGAATTTTGGGAAGATGTGGTTCATCTGTGAAGGAGACCGCTTATAAAACACTAATACGACCTATTCTTGAGTACTGCTCGAGCGTTTGGGGTCCCTATCAGGTCGGATTGAGGGAGGACATAGAAGCAATTCAGGGGCGGGCTGCTAGATTTGTTACTGGTAGGTTTGATCATCACGCGACTGTTACGGAAATGCTTCAGGAACTCGGGTGGGAGTCTCTAGAGGAAAGGAGGCGTTCTTTTCGTGAATCGCTACTGAAGAAATTTAGACAACCAGAATTTGAGGCTGACTGCAGTGCAGTTTTACTGCCGCCAACTTACATTTCGCGGAAAGACCACAAAGATAAGATAAAGAGATTAGGGCTCGTACAGAGGCATATAGGCAGTCATTTTTCCCTCGTTCTGTTTGGGAGTGGAACAGGGAGAGAAGATGCTAGTTGTGGTACAAGGTACCCTCCACCACGCACCGTATGGAGGATTGCGGAGTATGTATGTAGATGTAGATGTGGTTAAAGGTCGCTTTTATAGAAGCTTTCGTAATATCTCAGTTTGTCTTCACGGAAATTCTTGACCTAACAGGTCCTGTTTACGAAAATAACCCAGAATAACACCGAATGCATTTCTCCCGATGGCCCTAACGTGGCACCCCGTCCATCACGTGTTATCTTTAAGTCCTGCTTTCAACAAACATCTTTGAAACACAAACGTTCACACTGCTATGTAGAGGCTACTATGTCCCAGCACAAAGGATGACTTGCGAATGAATGGAGCATTCTGGTCTGCTCTTACTTAATTTACCGGCCAAATCACTGATACTGTCAGTGTGGAAGCAGTGTCAGCGTTTTTCTTTCTGCAGATAAGGCATTCAGTGCTAAAACTATTTTGTACAGATCGCCATATTGCACTGATAGTTAAACACTGAAAAGTGGCTTACAGGTCATCAGATACGGAAATACTCTTGCTCAATTAAACTGCTCTGCCACTGACGACAGAAGCATGAATATTTCAGCGCGATACCGATCTCCATGTACCATATCAACACAGTAAACATACAATTCGTATCCTGCGCCATACAAAATCGCCCCTTTTGCATCATGCATATAGCTATCGACCGCCAGACACCCGTACATACACCGCAAAGACAGACAGCATAAGCACATGCATCGTATATACTCCTGGCAGCACTAGATATTTCCCATGAGGCTGGGCGGTAATCTACCAGAGCCAACAGTCACAAGTCATCCGCTGCCAACGCATGACCCGAGCACCCTCAGCAAACCGAAGAATCTCTCCGAACTGTTGTACAAAGTCGGGGTCGGTTCCTCTCGACACAAAGGCGTTACTGTTTCTGGCACCCGACTTACTTCCTTGCTTGCTTTCTACACCAATCTCTATACTCAGAGATTACAAGAAAATATGTAATTTCACATGATTTGCCAGAATATCATACCATTTATGTGATACTTCCCGATATCAAGCACATAGCAATATTGTTTCCATAGATTATTACTTGCACGGTATAATTCCTATGATACAGACTGAAAAATATTTCTCTAGAAACCCGAAACTTTAGCGAGGTGGAGCATGCTGTAAACCACTGAGTAACTAGAAACTTATCTCATCTGCAAAGACCTTTACGTGAAAACTTGAAAAAAAATAAAGGAAACCGATATTTCCACTCGCGAATACTGATGTCAGCGATGTAACAGATTACAAATCATCTCTATAATTTACAAAGTCAACTAAGGTGTTTCTCATGTCTAGAGAACCAGCAAATGCGCCTTCCACCCATCTTTCACCCACTAGATGCACACACCACAATCGATGTTCTCTCAACTAAATAAAGGCACGAAATGAGCAGAAGCAGTCAACCAGACAATTTACATGGTAGGGAATAATGGTCCAGTGCAAACACACGTCCATATTGAATCTTCTCGAGTTTCCACACGATCACGAAAGCTGTCCAACACATACTAAGTATTAGTTCACTATTCGGTCGTCTAGAGGACGGTTAAGTCAGTTACGTTCTTGCATCCCAACAGACCTTTCATTTCAAATGCTCCTGCCGTTATCGGGAAACGTGAATCGTTCCCCCCACAGGTCACCACCGCCGTCGCGCGCCACGCACCCCAAGACAGAATCGTCCTGGGAAACTGGCCACATACATATTTGATTGCTATAATTACAATTAAATATTACGATCGCTGTCTCAATTGGACGACATTCGACAATGAGCGAAGTATAGGAAATACACCCTGCTGACGGCTGTGGCCCCAGAAATAGAAATATTTTTACTATTCTTATGACTTGACGTACTTTTCCATTTGCTATCACAGTATTCCACGTCAAACCCATACTCTGGCCGCGCGGGATTAGCCGAGCGCTCTGAGGCGCTGCAGTCATGGACTATGCGGTTAGTCCCGGCGGAGGTTCGAGTCCTCCCTCGGGCATGGGTGTGTGTGATTGTCCTTAGGTAATTTGGGTTAAGTAGTGTGTAAGCTTAGGTACTGATGTTAGCAGTTAAGTCCCATTAGATTTCACACACATTTGAACAATTGAACTTTCCTTACGACTGGACATAGTCATTTCCTTCGCACATGTCGGAACACACACACACATACTTTATAAGCCTGATGCTCATGGCGAAACTACCACAAATCTCCTACTACTAAGTTTAGTACTTCGCCAATAAAACATTGCCAGCGATACGAAATAATACTGACCGAAATCAGCGATGGTTGCACATGTCTCGTAAGTTTTTCCTGCGAGTGGTACCTCTGTGTCTTGGAAAGAAAGGCGTAATTGTCTTACAAGCCGCCAGATTAAAAAAAAAAATCACGATCGCAAAGACCATATTTCTTTCACAGTCAGTCTTGCTTCTATAGGTGCACACATGTATCCATGTTAAAAGCTTTACTGGCTTTATAAATAGAGGTATGGCATTACCTTCGAATGAATTGGTTTTTCCAGACAAATATCGCGACACTGAATATAGACGGTGATCGCCGGAGTGTATATTATAAGTACAACAGTGCTTTACACGTCGCCGACGATGGAACCTCATGATAAAGTCACGGAATTTATAAAGTGATTCGGCTAAAAATCGTGGTATGAAACCGGTATTTGCAAATCCCTCATGCCACTGCAGATATTTCTCCAGTATTTGTAACCCATTCTGTTTGCAAGCCATGTCAAAGGTTCTGCGATATATGCTCTGGGTTATAGGCGAAGGTTGATTGAGAAGGATCACAAGCAGTAGATGGTGTGCTGATTGTGGTCGTAAGAAATGTACACAGGCTTTTCAGATCTGTAGTTTTATGTTATCTGGTAGAAATGATGTCTGAGATTTGGAATGAAGTATTTCCATTCAGCTATATATCTGCATTAGATCCTACGGACAAATCCTTTAGTGATTACAGCCACTAGTGAATCATATTTCTGGCACTCTCATATCTCGAAACAAGTCACCTTTCTCGAACCTATCAGCTCCACTAAAATTACAAGTGGCTTTTTAGGTAGTCCCTATGCATCTTGCAAGTGCCCCTCAGACACTGCAGTGCCATCCCTGCAGCTTTGCGCATGTGGTCATTCCAATTTAAGTCGGAACTGAGTAGATGTCAGAGAAAGCTATATCTATCACCTTCCGTTTCCTGTGTAGATACAGTTTAAGCTGACTCAGTGTGACAGGACTGTGTTTTGACCATTCGAGGGAAACAGGAACATGTTGTCATAGCTCCACCAACTGTGCACAAAGTGTAAGGTCAGTGCAGACGAAGCCCGTTCCTGCAACACGAGGTAGTATAAAAGACAGTACATGAACTGGGATAAGGACAAGGATTTTGCTACTGCATTGTGGTGCTTCTACAAACCACAAACAGGTACTGCAGTCCGAATCAGATTCGCGATCGTCAGGGCCCATTCACGTCTATCACCTCAACATTCAATCATCGTTATTCTGTACCATCCAACAGAGAAAAATTACGAAATTTGATAGCTCCACTAACTTCATCCAATAGAGAACTCGATAAGATTCTTATTTCATGCGTGCTGGCACCAAGCACATGTGGTGATCCTATTAAATACACAGGTATTGATCCACTGCACAAACTAGTTTACATAACCAGAACTGTAGAAGGATGGCTGTAACCCATAGACCATACTGCAAGTCACAAGAGACGCTCCCTATGACCCTGTGACGTTGTTTGAAACATAGTTTTCTTTCTACTGTAACAGGCTTTGTACACTACCATACATTTTGTTTTTCTGCCACGACTTCGAGTTCTGTGACAGGTTCTAAACTGACATTAACACGTTCTGACCTATTGCCTCTCACAGAAAACTAGGCTTCACAAGGTGTAAATCATGTTGTTGCTGCTGCTACTATAACACACACACAGACTGGATGATTTTAAATAAAAGACAGTCACAAAATAAGGAAACTGCAAGAGTTTTACGGTGTAGCGGAGAGTTTCCAAACTGCTGTCCGAAGGTGACTGACAACCTTTACATTTGAACTCATCTGTCACAGTGACGAAAGAGCTGATGATTGTGTGTTTCATTTCGATTGATTCCATATATTGCAGTCATGTACGTGATCACTGTCTCGGTGCTAGCTGTCCCACCTGTGCTAGCCGCCCCCCAGAAGGTGCTGCCCCTCCACCAAGACTCTTTCTGTATCTCAAACAAATGATATCAGTCAATCATTATGTGTCAATCAACAGTGTACCAGTGGATGGATCGGATAGAAAATACACAGTCGATGTACTGTAATGATAAGCATCACAGTTGATAGAGCAAACAATTTTACCAATTTTACAGTAATTTCAACATCAAACAGTTATGCAACAGCATGCTTTCCAATTTCAGTATCATTGCTAAACCGCCCCTCCTCCACTTTGTGAGTACCATTGCGAATGTTGATAGATGACTGTGCAATACGCCCATTCATTGTTAATTCTCAAACATATACATCATCAGAGTATACCAGACAGTGATCTACATATTTCTAATACTTCGAGCATAGTGCATAATTTGCGATCTGTCTCGATGCAGAGGAGAGTCACAGGGCATTCTCGCAGTCTTAGGATAAAGTTAGAGACTGAAAGATCACCTCGCACTGTCTTTGAACAATCTGCCCTACAGCACCATTACCGATTTAATCTGCAGCTGACCAGGAGTAGACCGCTACATTCCTCGTCTCGAGAATGAATGGAGCTTGCAGAGTCCTCGCCCATCCAAGTGCACAAGATTTCTCCAGATGCGCCCATGTCGAGGAGGTTAGAACCCCTTATCGGTTTATAGTAGTAGATTTGAAAGTATTGCGATGTAATAGATGTAATAGCAGACGGTTAAGAAGAACAAGAAATAAGTTGTTTTTATGCTTGATGGAACTCCAAACGGATGGAGTTCAAAGCATTTTACGTAAATTAACTACTCTATCAATTCTAAAGTATTGTCCTAGTGTCTAGGATCAGTACTTGGAGGGTACAGATAAGAGTGAAGGCTACACGCTTCTGCACTTAAAAATGACTATAATGTCAGATCGCTTCAGTTTCCGACCTATCAGTCGTATGTAAGAAACAAATTTCCAGCGCATGACATACGTCCTTCTTGCAGGTTTCTCTACGACAAGCTATGGTAACAAACTGTAGAATGAAAAAACTACTTCCTTAAAATATCGATTCTGTGTGATACGTGGACAATATAGCTTTCCAGAGATGTATAGCGTCCACTGTTGACATCTGATCACGGTTCAGAAATTATACTATGCCTGCATCAATCCTATATAAAATGATCGTTAGTAACAGAGACTACCTCTTACAGGGAAACAGATAAAGGCACAGCAGGGCGTCCGACATGTGCAATTATGCGTCATTTCCGATACTTCGTTCATTGTCGAATGTCGTCCAATTGAGACCGCGATCGTAATATTTAATTGTAAGTATAGCAATCAAATATGTATGTGGCCGGTTTCCTAGGACGATTCTGTCTAGGGGTGCGTGGACCGTGACGGCGGTGGTGGCCGGTGAAAGGGGGGGGGGGGGGGGAATGATTTATGTTTCCCCATAATGGCAGGAGCAACCGAAATGAAAGGCCTGTTGGGATGCAGGAATGTAGCTGACTTAACCGTCCTGTAGACGACCGAATAGTGAACTAATACTTAGTATGTGTTGGACAGCTTTCGTGATTGTGTGGAAATTTGAGAAGATTCAATAAGGACGTATGTTTGCACTGGACCGTTATTCCCTCCCGTGTAAATTGTCTGGTTGACTGCTTCTGCTCATTTCGCGCCTTTATTTAGTTAAGAGAACATCGATTATGGTGTGTGCATCCAGTGGGTGAAAGACGTGTGGAAAACACATTTGCTGGTTCTCTAGACATGAGAAACAAATGGTTCAAATGGCTCTGAGCATTATGGGACTTAACATCTGAGGTCATCACTCCCCTAGAACTTAGAACTACTTAAACCTAACTAACCTAAGGACATCACATACATCCATGCCCGAGGCAGGATTCGAACCTGCGACCGTAGTAGTCGCGCGGTTCCGGACTGAAGCGCCTAGAACCGCGTGGCTACCGAGGCCGGCACATGAGAAACACTTCAGCTGACTTTGTAAATTATAGGGATGATTTGGAATCTTTTACATCACCGACATCAGTATTCGTGGATGGAAATATCGGTTTCCTTTATTTTTTTTTTCAAGTTTTCACGTAAAGGTCTTTGCAGATGAGATAAGTTTCTAGTTACTCAGTGGTTTACAGCATGCTGCACCACGATAACATTTCGGGTTTCTAGAGAAATATTTTTCAGTCTATATCATAGGAATTATACCGTGCAAGTAATAATCTATGGAAACAATATTGCTATGTGCTTGATATCGGGAAGTATCATATAAATGGTATGATATTCTGGCAAACCATGTGAAATTACATATTTTCTTGTAATCTCTGAGTATAGAGATTGGTGTAGAAAGCAAGCAAGGAATTAGGTCAGGTGCCAGAAACAGAAACGCCTTTGTGTCGAGAGGAACCAACCCCGACTTTGTACAACAGTTCAGAGAGAGACTTTGGTTTGCTGAGGGTGCGCTGGTCATGCGTTGGCAGCGGATGACTTGTGACTGTTGGCTCTGGTAGATTACCGCCCGACCTCATGGAAAATATCTAGTGCTGCCAGGAGTATATAAGATGCATGTGCTTATGCTGTATGTCTTTGCGGTGTATGTACGGGTGTCTGGCGGTCGACAGCTATATGCATGATGCAAAAGGGGCGATTTTGTATGGCGCAGGATACGAATTGTATGTTTACTACGTCGATATGGTACATGGAGATCGGTTTCGCGCTGAAATATTCATGCTTCCGTCCTCAATGGCAAAGCGGTCTAATTGAGCATGAGTATTTCCATATTTTACGATCTGTAGGCCACTTTTGCTGGATTTAGCTATTAGTGCAATATGGAGATCTGTACAATATAGTTTTGCCATTGAATGCCTTGTCTGCAGAAAGGAAAACGCCGTCAGTGTATCCACACCGGCAGCTTCAGTGATTTGGCGGGTAAATTCAGTAAGAACCGGTCAGAATGCTCCTTTCATTCTCAAGACATCCTTTGTGCTGGTACATAGTAGCCTGTACATAGCAGTGAGAACATTTGCGTTTCAAAAATGTTTGTTGAAAGCAGGTCTTAACGATTTCCAGGAAGGGTAACGCATGATGGACAGGCCCTGCCATTGGGAGCATCAAGAAGAATTCATTCGGTGCTATTCTGGACTATTTTCGTTAACAGTTTCTGAAAGCATTGCAGAAGATTTCTATAGCGCGTCCAGAGGGAGGACTTGTCTGTTATTTACATAAACATGAAACGTCAGTATAACACCGACACCATTTTATCTGTGCCTCTGTGGGTGAGTCGCTACACAGGCGTCTCTTGCTTGGCAATTAGGCTTGTGTTGGACCGGCAGCTACATATGGTGGCTGGGTAAACACGTATGCAGCCGGCAGCGTCTCTCATGTCCCGTTAGGATCGCTGGGGAGAATGCACCCTGTGCTATTCTTTTACATGCATTATTTTGACAATTTACGAGTTATTTGCTTGCCTTTACATCAGTGTACTGCATTGGTTGGGCAGTTTAGAATTAGTGAGAATGTCTGCAGTGCGTTTTACATGCGCTTTTTGATAATTTACGAGTTGTTTGTGTGTCTGTACATCAGTGTACTACATTATTTTGATAATTTACGAGTTGTTTACAGATCTGTAGGCTGTGTATTGTGACTCCATGCATGTAAGAGCGAGTGTTTTGTATCATTGTAATAAATAAACTACATGAAATCCATCTGTAAATAAATTGTTCCAAAATAAATAAAGTACACTCCTTCCTCTCTCCAGCAGTGCAGCACTGGCTGAATCCTTTTCCCTAAATTTTTTACACAGACCGCCATCTTGGATTATGTCATGGAAGGGAGGACAGCGCCCTCTGGTGGTGGTACTGTGTACTACATGCCCATCACAGGCTGAGTCCTTTTCCTGCCAATTCCAAGGAAGAGGTGATGGTCAGATGACTTCGGTTAGTGGAGGTAACCCAACTGACCTAGTTTCCCGCCATTTCCTTAGGTTAGTGGAGGTAGCCCTAGTGACCTTCTTTCTGCCAAAATTTGAACTACCGACCATGATGTCATTGAAACCTTGCCACATCTATCGCCACTATCTTGAATCCGCCATCTTCTCTAAATTTAGTACACAATGCAGAGTGGGGCCATACATAGGTTGTCCCACTACTGCCCTGGAGTGCCATCCGTGTACACCAGGTATGGTTTGCCTGATGTGCAGGAGATCAAGCCACCACATGAGCAATCGCTGCAAATGCATGTGGTTAACTTTGTGGAAAAGAAAGATTCTCTGTATATAAAAGGCAATGTCCTAACTGACTGACTGAATCATCATCACTGAGCACAAACCGCTAAGGATAGGAACTCGAAATATGGAGAAGGTGTGGATTTTATATAACAGACGTCGTTCCAGAACGGTTTTTCCGAAATTCCGACTCTAATTGTGTGCAATAGGGGATGAAGGGTTTCTTTTAAAAAAAATATCGCTGTTAAAGCAATTTTGAAGCTGGACCTACGAAAATTGGTATTTGGTTTCCCAGTCAGAGATAAAGAAATATGTATTACAGTGTTTTCAGAAATTAAATCCTATGGGGGTGAAATAGTGGGTGAAAGCTTGTTTCGAAAATATTTAATTACTAAAGAACTACTAAAGTATTTTTAAAGCTACAGCTATGAACATCGGTACTTGACTTCTCGCTTAGAAATAAACAAATACATGTTTCAGTATTTTGAGAAACTGAACCCCTGAAGGGATGAAGTAGAGGCTGAGATTTTTTATTAAAATATTTTATTATGAAAACATTTTTAAAGCTAAGCCTATCAAAATTTAAATTAGGCTTCTCAGTCAGAAATGAAAAAATTATGTTTCGCTATTTTTGTTAATTCAATCCCAATGCGGGTGAAACGGGGAATGAAAGTTCTTACGGAAATATTTCATTGTGCAATCATTTTTGAAACTAAATCAATGAAAATTTGTATTTGGCTTCTCTGTTAGAAATAAAGCATACACTTGTCACTGTTTTTGTAAATCCAACCCCTAAGAGTGTGAAAAAGGGATTTATACGTTTTATGAAAATATTTCATTGCAAAAGTATTTTTAAAGCTAAATCTTTGAAAATTGGTGGCTGTCTTATCGGTTAGAGATGAAAACATACGTGTTTCACTGTTTTCGGAAATTCAACCTCTAAGATGGTGATATAGGGTCAGATTGATTCACTGACTCATCATCACCCAGCCCTTACCTCTGGGAATAGAAACTTGAAGTTTGGAGATGGTGTGGATGTTATGCTGTAGACATCGTTTAAGAAGGGATTGTCCGAAATTCCACTCCTAAGGAGATGAGAAGGGGGATGCAAGGCTCTTTGAAAGTATGTCACTATTGAGGGACTTTTGAAGCTAGAACTACGAAAACGTATTTTTGGAACTGCAACCATTAAGGGGGTAAAATGGTGGGTGAAAGTTTTTTTGTGAATAAATAATTACTGAAGAATTACTAAGGGATTTTTAAGGTTACATCTATGACAATTGGTGTTTGACATTGTGGTCAGAAATTAAAAAAAAAAAAAATACGTGTTTCAGTGTTTCTAGAAATTCAATCCCCAAGGGAGTGCAACAGAGGATGATAATTTTCAAGAAAATATTTCGTTACATTAAAAAAAATTTAAAGCCAAATTTCCGAAAATTGGTGTTTCACTTTCCTCTCAAATATAAAAAAAAATATTTATTAAGGGGATGAAAGTTGCTATGGAAGAGTCTCCTCATGATTAACAAAAGCGTTGGACTCCAACAACCAGAGCCGCTTTTTGGTCTGAAGTACATCCGGAAAAGACCATGCTTATATAGCCTTATTTAGCGTAAAAAGCTTACAATGTGTTGCAGTTAGTGAACACTACAAAATTTCGATTAAATAAAAGCAAAATAGATCTCTGGAGACTATACAGTCTATGCAAGCTAGCGCGCTAGCGCCGCGTTTGTGTGTGTGTGTGTGTGTGTGTGTGTGTGTGTGTGATTATAAATAAATATATCCCATAAAACAATTATTTTTTTACTTTTTAACCCTATCAATCAATAGCAACACAACTGCTAGCAGTTAAACTTGCAGTTCTAGTAGAGTCTTGTAACTGTCACTAGTATCACATTTTTTTTAACTGGTAAGAAATTGGTAATTTGGTAGGAGACCAAATTCCAAAATTGGTAAACTAGCTGTATAGTTGGTATACTGGTGTTCAGACACCATGCATATGCCACATATACCACGATTATTCCACATTTATGCTATGCATATACCTCAGTTACTCCACAAATGCAAGACATCAACCCATACATATGCTGCAGAGGATAATTCAACATCATAAAATAATGACATCACTAGATATTCTGCAAAAAATGTTAGTTGAGTGGTGTCAGATCTGAAACTGGCTGTTGGCAGTTTGGTAGGCTACCAAATCCGAAATGGTTGTAATTGACAGAATAGACTAAAACACACATGTACCAGCGAAGAATTAGAATTGACAGATGTGTAAATACAGGGAGACAATTATTGGACTATACGAAAAAAACCGAAATTAGTTACAAACTACGACATGCACACACTTTATTCAACGTGTTAGGTCATGACATGTCTGATATACCCACCATCATTGCCGGTGATGTGGCGCAGACGAATACCGAAATTCTGCAGGACCCGCTGAAGTGTCGGAACATCGATGCTATCGACGACCTCCTGAATGGCTGTTTTCAACTCAGAAATGGTTTTGAGGTTATTGCTATATGCTTTGTCTTTAATATAGCTCCACAAAATGGAATCGCGTGTCTTCAGATCTGAAGAATATAGCGGCCAATCAAGGCCCTTGCCAGTGGCCTCTGTGTACCACAGAGCGAGAATGCGGCTCCCAAAGTACTCCTCCAGGACATCAAACACACTCCTGCTTCGGTGGGGTCGAGCTCCATCTTGCATGAACAACATCTTGTCGAAATCTAGGTTACGTCGGTGAATGGGGATGAAATCATTTCCCAAAACATCCAAGTGCCATTCGGTAGTCACCGTGTCATGAAGGAATATCGCACCGATTACTCTGTGAGTAGACATTGCACACCACACAATCGCCTGTTGAGGGTGAAGAGACTTCTTGATTGCGGAATGTGGATTCTGAGTCCCCTAAATACGCCAATTTTGGTTATTGACGAACCCATCCAAATGATAGTGGTCTTCATTGCTAAGCTAAATCATACAGCGCATACTAATTCCCATCATGCCCCGCGGCCAACCATGCAGTTTGAACGTCCCAAAGCGAACAGTTGAGAAGTTATGAAGGTTTTATATCATATAGTTCGATAGCTATCCTATATATCCATTCTTGCAGTCGTGCATTGAAATTAAAGAATGGTTACTGAACTGCTGCCACCCATATGCTCTGTAGTCAAAAGTACTGTTAAAAAGATGTGTGTCTGTCGAAATTGCATATTCCACAAAACGGTGGTAAATATTAGCATAAGCTACTTCCTGGCAGATTAAAACTGTGTGCCCGAGCGAGACTCGAACTCGGGACCTTTGCCTTTCGCGGGCAAGTGCTCTACCATCTGAGCAACCGAAGCACAACTCACGCCCGGCGTCACAGCTTTACTTCTGCCAGTATCTCGTCTCCTACCTTCCAAACTTTACAGAAGCTCTCCTGCGAACCACACTCCGCTGCAGAGTGAAAATCTCATTCTTAGCATAAGATACTCTGACGTTACGGTGCACATGAATTCTTTAACAAGTGTTAGTCTTCTAAGTGAATAGTGTGTGTGACTGAACTCATAAAAATCGTAGCCAATATTAGCATAATGAATGCCTCTTGTATCTAGCAGCAAAGTACTGGAGAATTTTTGTGAAAGCACTCCACAAATCTCGACTCTGTGTACAGCATTTATATTAAATAATCGGGTGCGACGCAAAATGTTTACATATCTCACTGTTCTTTGTGTAATATTGTTAGGTAATACAAGACATCATAAAAGTCTCAGAGGAAAGCACATTCACAGGTCGCCGGAGACGGTCATAGCACATCACCCATACGTGCAGTCTAATCTAACCACAGTGCTGTGGGACAAATCGGCGCTGCCTCCGATGCTGTATCACCAGAATTGCAGTAATCAGTCTTTGCTCACATCAGCGCAGTGAGGCTTCCTAGCAACCAGCAAGCGTGCGCTTGTAGCCGTTCTGAAGGTTTTAATGTTTAACAGTTTTCATTGTTGTAACAAATACACTGTTTCTATAACCTGCAACAGGCCAAGTATTAGCTCATTTCGAGTTAGAGCATACACATACAGGATGCAGAAATAATGCCACACTTGGTAGTTGGTATGTGATTCCTCATTCCCTTTGAAGGAAAATGTGTATCTAGCAAAACGTAGTCTCGCCAACAGGTTTAATAGGAAGGGGATTTAAAAAACGGGGCCCTGGCAACACTAACTGCATGCAGCATGGCCAAGAACAGGTAGTATGAACTCTACACTGTGTGGGAGCTGACACATTGGCTCACTGAGAATAGACAATGACGTGGGGAATGCAGATGCAGACTTGCCAACATTAGAGTCGCAATTATGGCAAACATTTTTTTTTCAAATAAAGCACCAAATTATATCCAATGTACACCTTCACAATGCGCTATCTTGTGTATTTCTTTTTATTACTGTTGCCTTTATTTAAACATTAAGATATAACATGAAATTGGTACAGACGTAAACGACCACAGAAAAAAATAGTGGATATAGTAATATTGTCTGTATTTAGTGAGGTACAAAAAACACAATACGTAGGCTGCACTAGACTGCACATTATGCTGTGCACAATAACTTCATTCTGTACGTTTGACGCCCAGGCTTATCTTCACAGAGCAGTACACGTTAGAGTACGTTCACGTTACAGAAGATCTTCAACGCAACAACCGTGAATAAGCAAACACTTCGCCACTCGCTGGAACATACCTTGTTAGACTCTATGCAACACACCTGCATCCACCAATGCTGAAGTAGCATGCACATGAGCTGTTACGTGGCGTACATCCGTGGGTGGATTACTATAAACTTGTTCCTTTAAGTGACCCCACAAATAAAAATCTAATGGATTAAGATCAGGGGAATGTGGAGGCCAGAACATTTTACCTCCATGACTAATCCATTTCCCCGGAAATACTTCATTTAAATAGTTACGCACATTGATTCCAAAGTATGGCGCTGCACCATCATGCTGAAATCATAGCTGTCACCGAACACCAAGTGGAACATTTCCTAATCCATCAGGCAAAGTATTTCAAAGAAACGTACTACAGAGCGGCGCAGTCAACCTGTCTGTGATAGGTAAGGGTCAAAAACCACTCCTTCCACGACTCTATCCCATAGGGTTGTACTGAAGCACATCTGAAAACTACGTACATAGATTACCTGTGGAATGTGTTCCGACCAATAATGGCTGTTGAGGAGGTTGAAAATACCTTCATGAGTGAATCTAGATTCGTCAGTCCCTATCACATTATTTATAAAAAATCCATTCACAGAACTGTACTCATCGAATGCAGTCTTCCGGCCACTGGTATTGAGCTAATAGACGTAATGACATGGATGCAGTTCTTTATCTTGAAACACTTCAACAACTAGTTATTTGGAACAGCCCTGTAATATCACAGGTACTTCACCAAGGTTATTTCTGAATGGCTTCTAGAATTACATCCTCTGTTCGTGGAGTACGTCTAGTCTTTGGCCGAATGAAGATTACCAGTTTCCGGAATGCAGGCTACAAAAAATGTTCTTATCAGGATGGCGCCTTTGGTGATACTGTGTAGCATATGCACAAGCAGCAGCAGCTTGGTTATCGTAAGTCCCCCGTACCAAAAGCATATAGACGTATTCATAGTTCAACTCCATTGGTAACCCGCCCTGCGTGAACTTGACAGGGCCAGTTATGTTTGTGCAGTGAGCAGTTAGTACACGTATGCATATAGTGTAATGTGTCCCTCTGCCACGTTATTGGCTATTGCCATGTGACAATACGTCGTTCTGCTTATAAACTATGAGAACTAGGGAACCGATGTCCCGGAGTGGCCGAGCGGTTCTAGGCGCTTCAGTCTGGAACCGCGCGACCGCTACGGTCGCAGGTTCGAATCCTGCCTCGGGCATGGATGTGTGTGATGTCCTTAGGTTGGTTAGGTTTAAGTAGTACTAAGTTCTAGGGGACTGATGACCCCCGCTGTTAAGTCCCATAGTGCTCAGAGCCATTTGAGCCATTTTTGAACCGATGTCGAAAAAATAAAACAGGAATCTGACGAGGCTTCGAACAATAGCTCGATGGTGGATGTGGCTTTGATGTCCCAGCAGTCTACTCAGTGACGTATGACACTTGGTACGATAGGACGGGGTGATACACGTTCCTCTGTACATTCCAATGCGCTGCACCATGTGACAGTGTTGCCAGCTCATCGTTTCCATACATGTGTTTTCAAGGTGCGATCAAATTTTGCTAGATTGACTTTTGTTTTGAATGTGGATGAGGAATTGCATGACAACCTCCAAGCGTGGCACTTTCTCTTCGCCATGTATATACCAGTATTGTCATTCGGCAGTGATAATATCCCACGAAAGCCCTGCCCTGTTGTACGCCTTCCAGACAATGATGACGTAGGGTATGTTACAAACTATGTCTCTCTGTGTCTAGTTATAATTATCTGAAGGCAAACTATATGGAACATTGTTCTCGGCCATCGGTCTAATATTGTATGGTGGCTAACATCTTTACTGGATGATGAAGTACTCTCCCTTAAGATTCCTGCAAATTAATCTGAACACAGAATAAGTTTCAGCTCACTGCAGATGCTTGACCCTGGTATTTTTTATTGGTTAAGTGGTTTATGCTTTCAGCTATAGTGTAGAACATCAGTACTGGATATTTACCATCATTTTCTGATTAGAATAACTCTACAGCTTCCTCTCACAATGGAGCCTGGAACGAGATTGACGAGGCTGTGGGGAGAGTGAGGAGCTTGATTCTTGTTGGCCTAAAGAGGGCAGGCGAAAGGGTGACCTTATTAATTGTTGCACTCTTAGAGTGGTGCGGTGGGCACACCTCGTGTTGTTGCCTGCTGCCTCTTATCGCAGCTGGGGAGATACACAGGTGAGACTGAATCACGGCAGTGGTGTCACTCCATCTTTGACCAGCTTGGGACTGCTGAGTCGACGAGGGTGGTAGCGACTCAGTCGTGTCAAGTCGCAGCTGAGTGCTGGGCAGACTGGCAGACGAGCACTGTTTGCGACAATGTTGTTGGCATCTGCTGCGGCGGCACTGAGCCCTCGCCTGCTGCGAAGTGTGTGCAATTTTCTTCGACAGCGGCAGCGGCGCTTGGTGGCCGCTATGAGTGTTTCTTTTACAATAATTACACCGTTACTCTTCCGGTGGCACTGCCTCGTGTAAGGAGCTCTGCTTAGTGAGTAATGTCCATTTCCCATTAGGGCTGCCATGCGGCAAAACGCCACGGCAACGCCGCGTGGTTGCCAAGGAAATGTCCTCAGCGGCGCAGCTTGGCGAGCTCTGCGTTGCGGTTTGCTCATGTCGAACCGCGACGGTTGCCACAAGCCTCAATGCAGGTCCGCGCCACCAATCACAGAACGCGGTGAGCGTGACATCAGGTGCAGAAACCCGAGGCCCATGAGAAAGACAGGCTGCAGTGCGTACGTCTCGAAGGTAGGTCTGAACTCGCTCGCTCGCTCAGCTCAGCAGACAAAATTCGTTTCTAGACCTGTTAACTCGCAGCTGGGCTTGTATGTACTAACGAGAATTGCATCTTCTATTGGAATCTGCTATTATGAAGTCTTGCTGATTACTAGACATACAACAAAATTAAAGATCAATATTCGATATAAATGGTATAAGGGCTTGTTTATAGAATTTAGTCTCTTCTGCTTAACAGTCCTCATTTCATACAAGAACTGGTACCTTATGCAACTGATAATCATTTGGGTATGATTTTAATTTTATTATACCCCGGTACAGCCGTAACAAATCAAATGTAGGTCTGTGGACATCCGTTCATTCTAGGACCAATAACAGTAAGACTCCATAATAGCCAATTCCAGTAGAAGATGCAATTCTCGTTTGTACGTACACACCTAGTTACGAGTTAACAGGTGTAAAAACGTACTTTGTCTGCTGAGCTGAGCGAGCGAGCAAGCGCAGGCGTACATTCGTGAAGTACGAGTCGCAGCCAGTGGTATCGAGGGCTTCTGAAAACTCCCCAGTCATACAAACTTACACCGAAGCGCTGGCACGGTCAAAGCGGCAACTATGAAATACTTATCATCCGATTTCAGGGACACTATTGGCTGAAGCGGAAAAAAGGTATAAACTGTAGAAGAAAACAGAGACTGGATACAGCCAGCAAATAATTGAGAGGTTGCAGGTGCTACTCTGAGATGAAGAGGTAGGCGCAGATGGGCCACATCAAACCAATCAGAAGACTGAAGACTCAGAAAAAGAAGAGGACTGAATTCCTTTTCGTTACTCGTCGTGGTTTTTTGCTGTATCTCTTTTGAAGTAAACCGCTACACGAAATTTTATGGAGTGTGCTGACATAAAATCGCACTGCGTAAATCTTGTGTATAGTTCATTTTAGTTAATACATTGTAGCGTCCTATAACTTCACTTACGAAATATAAGCACATTTTCAAATTTAGCGAAAGTATCAAAATTGTTTTTAAAGCTGAGAGCAGAACGATAGCTATGGCCGTTCTGGAGATACTGAATGACGTGTGGGCGGACAGGACGCGCGGGGGACAGGCGGAGGTCGCGGGCGATGCGACCGATATTGCGCCCTGCTCGTCGCAAAACATGGAGTTGTATCAGCCCCAAATGTCGTAAACGGTTCGAGGTATCGAAACGAGTTTGTTTGCGAATGATAACTCGTAAAGAGTCACGTATTTTGTAGCATGATAAATTCGCTAAACCTTTTTGTCTATAGAGATGTGGAAGTAACTATAGTTTTTTATAGCTGACCCATATACTTTTTTAAAAGGCATCTAATAACGTCTGAAGTAAGAAGTACAGTGACATCGAACTCATCAACATTTACACTACTATATACACATCTACAGAGCTTAAAGCGAAACTAATTTGCTGGTATATCAGAAGACATAATGTTCCAGAAGCGTTTCACCATCTTTTACTATAAGGAATCTTGAGTTTTGTTTGGATATGAAATATTTGCAGATTATAAAACAGTTTTGTTTTGATATGCGATATTTATAGATTATAAACCAGTTCACATCTTATATTTTATGTTAATAAATTATTACTTACAGTTACTAGAGTTTTAGGCTGACATCTGCGTTTCCTCTCATCTGATCACATGCTGGATGTCCTATAACTTCACTTACGAAATATAAGCACATTTTCAAGTTACGAACTATTTTCTTCGCATTTTCACGTTCTTTGCACTAAATGCTGTGAAGTACTATTATTCTCCTGTCACTAGCTGCAGACATTTTACCGAAAACTGTGATTTAAAGTCGTAACTACTGTTGTACGCTGGAAACTGACGTCTGTTCATTTCTGTTCTCTTTATATCTGTTTGTGTTTGTGTGCGTGTGTGTGTGTGTGTGAGCCATTAGTCAGTTCTGGAAAGATGGATGTAGCAACTGTCAGATAGTGATTTAAAGTTTTGGTGTTCAGCAGAATTTTAGTTTTGGTTTAAATGTGGAGGGGTGCGAGTAAGAGGAAACTCACTCTTCACATTAATAGATAAAATCGTAGAATAACGCTCCAGCAGATGATTATTATCATAATCATACCACCCAACACCTTTCTCCTCGTTCTTACATAAACCCCTCCGCAAAACTAATTAATCACACTCACGCACACACACACACACACACACACACACACACACACACACACATTTTGTTTATCTGCAACGCTTACAATACCTTATAACTACAGGTAATAACACCAGATTGCCAGTTACTCTTTCCAGCATCACTAAAATAGTCTTACAGCAGGATACAGCCTCTGATAAGTCATTTATTTTAACCAAAGATTGTACATCCCTGATCGCATCTTTGTGCCAAACACCTTGGCATAAAGTACCAAGTATAACATTCTGTGCATTGTCTTCAGTCTCTATAACCTCTGGAGAACAATCCATCATACTAGACGACTATTCTCAGTGAGTCCAGTCTTGCAAACAGTTACGGAGGACCAGTCATAACAATTAGCTTCACAATTACCACTTCAGCTGTATGATAGAATGTTCGATTCGATATTTGGTTGCCAAAATGCCGTATTTATTTTCTAATTAACCTGCTTCCCCGACAAGAACTGTAATTGAAAATAGTTTCGGATGACGTTGATGGGCCGGCCGTTGTGGCTGAGCGGTTCTAGGCGCTTCAGTCTGGAACCGCGCGACCGCTACGGTCGCAGGTTCGAATCCTGCCTCGGGCATGGATGTGTGTGATGTCCTTAGGTTAGTTAGGTTTAAGTAGTTCTAAGTTCTAGGGGACTTATGACCACAGATGTTAAGTCCCATAGTGCTCAGAGCCATTTTTTTGACGTTGATGCATCGTTTAATAGGCCTGAGGATGGTTGAATGATAATTGAAGTTAGTGGAAAATCCTCCCCTGAACAAAAAGTATCGTATCAGACCTGCATTGCAATATATTTACCATCGATGACTTCTACACAATTTGAGAACTGTTAGTACATCCTAAAGTGATGGATAATACGGTTTGCCCTCTCTGCAGCTTGTGTATTTTCCGTAAGACCTGTATTCCTTCATGAACCAACAACCAATGGTTGCTCATGTACGAGTTTTGCGGAGGGGTTCTTGTAAGGGGTTGGGTGGTATCATTATGATTACCAAACTGGCGATTCCTTGAGGTCTCGCAATATGTGCTGTCAACCAGCCCCTTCCTTTAGACAAGCTGTGCCATAGTTTCCGTCGTCTCCTCAGTTTCTTTCACTACCTCTTTATTATTTGTACGATCTGCATATCTCATCTTCAGCATTCTTCTCTAGCACCACAATTAGAAAACATCCATCGCCTTCTTGACAGAACTGTTTATCGTCCTTTTTCACTTACATACGTGGCCATAGTTTCCGTCGTCTCCTCAGTTTCTATCACTACCTCTTTATTATTTGTACGATCTGCATATCTCATCTTCAGCATTCTTCTCTAGCACCACAATTAGAAAACATCCATCGCCTTCTTGACAGAACTGTTTATCGTCCTTTTTCACTTACATACGTGGTTGCACTCCACTTCCCAACATTTAAATTTATACTCGATGTCAACAAGCCAACGGCCTTGTCGCAGTGGTAACACCGGTTCTCGTCAGATCACCGAAGTTAAGCGCTGTCGGGCTTGGCTAGCACTTGGATTGGTCACCGTCCGGTCTGCCGAGCACTGTTGGGAAGCGGGAAGCCCTCAGTCCTTGTAAGGCCAATTGAGGAGCTACTTCACTGAGAAGTAGCGGCTCCGGTCACGAGAACTGACAACGGCCGGGAGAGCGGTGTACTGACCACATGCCCCTCCATATCCGCATCAATTGACGCCTATAGTCTGATGATGACACGGCGGTCGTTCAGTACTGTTAGGGTCTTCCGAGACCTGTTCGGACTGAGTTTAGAGTTAGATATCAACAAATTTTTCTGTTTTAGAAACGCTTTTCTTGCTATTACCAGTCTGCATTTTACATCCTCTCTACTTCTGCGTTCTCAACTACTGCTTCCCTTTCAAGTCCTTGGAGTCTTACAACTTCAGTCTAGTTTCTATTACATATCATAGATAATCTTGTGTCTCTATGTTTTATCCCTAATACCTTCAGAGCTTCAGAGAGTGTATTTCAGTCAAGATCGTCAAAATATTTTTGCAAATCTACAAATGTTATAAACACAGGTTTACCTTTCTTCAGTAGTGTAAATACTAAGATAAGTGGTAGTACCAGTATTGCCACGTGTGTTCATTCATTTCACAGGAATCTAACATTGTGCACATGGTATTTTGTATAGCCCCTACCCTGTTCATATTCCTTCCACCTTCCAGCCTTCTCTTCTCTGCTTAGCTCTGGCCTGCCATATGAGTTCTTAACGTTCTTACAGTTGCTTCTCTTTGCTCCAAAGTCTTTTTTTTTTTCAGTTAATGTTGGCATCAATCTTTTCCAACTGGAAAATCGCAAAGCAAGAATGGCTTGGAGGAAAATTCAAGGTTGTTAAAACAGCTTTGTACTTTCCTCCTAGACATTCCTGATTCTGGACTTTGTATCATTGTCATTTTTTAGATGTCAGTACATGATTTGCTGCATTTTTATATTTTCCACTGTTGTCAATTAAATTCAGTGTATTCCCATTTGCTACCTTTCGCTGCGTCTTTAGTTGAAAACTGCTATTCACAACCAATAAATTATCGTTAGTCTGCATCTGCACCTATAAAAGTCTTACAATTTAAAATCTGTTTTTGAAAACTCTGTTCCACATGTGCACTCTTCTTTTATTACTCTCAAGGAAAATGTCGGCGATGATTAAATTATACTCTGTGCAAAATCCTATCATATGGCTTCCCCTTTCATTCCTTTTCGTGAGCCCATATTCTCCTATTTCCTCCTGCTATCCTTGTTACCGAATTCCAGTCTCTCATCACATTTTAAATTTTTGTCTCTCTTAATTGTCTGAATAATTTATTTTGTCTTATCTTACATTCTTTCAATCTGTTCATTATCTGTGGTGTTGTTAGGCATGTTAACTTGTACCATAGCGCTGGGTGGGTATTGAATTGATGTCTGTCTTGGGTACGATAGTGTTAATTGTAGTTTAGAGATTGAGTTGAGTATTGTGATACTGCTTCACTGATTGTCTGCATACCTAACAAAGACAGTGTGGTTAAAATACGTGATCTTAATATAGCAAATACTGTGGACTGCAGTACTAAATGTTGTTGTGAGAGTCACAGCAAGTTTTTGTTATGGAGCGATCGGTTTTCTAAATGTTGTTGACTATATAATGAGACAGGGTAAAATTATGAACTGTAGTTCATCAAATCTGACATAAGAAAACGTTAATAATGAAATCTTTGAAAGAACGTATCGTAAAGAAAATAAAAAATTGGAATGTCTTCACCCAACTTCGTCAGTCTTTCGTGTAGGTTCACGGTATAGTTAATCAAACGCGCCACGCTTTTAAGTGGGCCCCGCCCCGTATCTCAGTGGTGGTCCACCATTGGCAACCGCTAGGGGCTTCCGCTACCAGATGGGAAGGACAGTTCCACGAGCCGCTGCGTCAATGCGGAAAACGCTTGCCGCTGGCATTGCGGCGTCCCGCACAGCCGCGCTATAATGGGAAGTGGCCTTTTCCAAGGCAACCTCGGCTCTGCCGAGCAGTTTACACGGGCAGAATCCCTAATGGGTAACGGACCTAAGTGGTCGTTTCTCCGATGGGTTCTGTTATTATTTATTTGTTTATGGCATGACACAGTACACTGGAAACAGCATAAAAGAGAATATACATTGTTAAAATATAGCACACAAAAATAATAAAATAAAGTAAATTTAACATTGGCACATAAAAATAAACGTATAACTACACTACTGTCCATTAAAATTGCTACACCACGAAGATGACGAGCTACAGACGCGAAATTTAACCGACAGGAAGAAGATTCTGTGATATGCAAATTATTAGCTTTTTAGAATATTCACACAAGGTTGGTGCCGGTGGCGACACCTACAACGTGCGGACATGAGGAAAGTTTCCAACCGATTTCTCATGCACAAACAGCAGTTGACCGGCGTTGCCTGGTGAAACGTTGTTGTGATGCCTCGTGTAAGGAGGAGAAATGCGTACCATCACGTTTCCGACTTTGATAAAGGTCGGATTGTAGCCTATCGCGATTGCGGTTTATCGTATCGCGACATTGCTGCTCGCGTCGGTCGAGATCCAATGACTGTTAGCAGAAATGGAATCGGTGGGTTCAGGAGGTTAATACGGAACGCCGTGCTGGATCCCAACGGCCTCGTGTCACTAGCAGTCGAGATGAGAGGCATCTTATCCGCATGGCTGTAACAGATCGTGCAGCCACGTCTCGATCCCTGAGTCAACAGATGGGGACGTTTGCAAGACGACAACCATCTGCATGAACAGTTCGACGACGTTTGCAGCAGCATGGACTATCAGCTCGGAGACCATGGCTGCAGTTACCCTTGACGCTGCATCACAGACAGGAGCGCCTGCGATGGTGTACTCAACGACGAACCTGGGTGCACGAATGGCAAAACGTCATTTTTTCGGAAGAATGCAGGTCCTGTTTACAGCATCAGGATGGTCATATCCGTGTTTGGCGACATCGCGGTGAACGCACATTGGAAGCGTGTATTCGTCATCGCCATACTGTCGTATCACCCGGTGTGATTGTATGGGGTGCCATTGGTTACACGTCTCGGTCACCTCTTGTTCGCATTGACGGCACTTTGAACAGTGGACGTTACATTTCAGATGTGTTACGAGCCGTGGCTCTATTTTTCATTCGATCCCTGCGAAACCCTACATTTCAGCAGTATAATGCACGACCGCATATTTCAGGTCCTGTGTGGGCCTTTCTGGATACAGAAAATGTTCGACTGCTGCCCTGGCCGAAACATTCTCCAGATCTCTCACCAACTGAAATCGTCTGGTCAATGGTGGCCGAGCAACTGGCTCGTGACAATACTCCAGTCACTACTCTTGATGAACTGTGGTATCGTGTTGAAGCTGCATGGGCAGCTGTACCTGTACACGCCATCCACGCTCTGACTCAATGTCAAGGCGTATCAAGGCCGTTATTACAGCCAGAGGTGGTTGTTCTGGGTACTGATTTCTCAGGATCTATGCACCCAAACTGCGTGAAAATGTAATCATATGTCAGTTCTCGTATAATATATTTGTCCAATGAATACCCGATTATCATCTGCATTTCTTCTTGGTGTAGCAGTTTTAATGGCCAGTAGTGTACATTACAAAACAATAAGATTGCATAAAGTTCATATTCCAGTATTTTCATCAATCACAATTCCACACTTAGATTCTGCAGCCACTGCACAGCTTGTGGTGTTGCCCTCCGGAAGTCATCAGTGCCGGTGAACACCGTCAGTGGACACTCGCTGACGATGTGGTGGATGGTTTGTTCTTTGGCACCACAGTCGCACCCAGGATTAGGTCTCAAGTTCCATCTGTACATCGGGGATCCGCATCGGCCATGACCTGTCCGTATTCTGTTCAGTGTTACTCAGGTTTTCCTTGGAAGGCGAAAGCCAGCTGGATACTTGGGAGTCTCAAATAAAGTATGCCATCTTGGACTGGGTATGTTTCTCCGGACCTTTAGTCAGATTTCAACGCCATTGTAGTTTTGAATTTGCTGTACAGTCTTCACAGGAGGATTTCTGGATTTGAATCTTCTAAATACAGTAAGCTCCTGGTGGATTGGTAGGTCTGTATTACTGGAGATCACGTTGCAGCGTCGTATATAAGGCAGTTCGATGTTACTGAGGACTGGTAGCCAGTAGAGTGGAGTGGTTTTAATAGCTCCAGCAATTATTCGCATCGTCTGCTTTAGCACCACAGCTACTTTTGCTACGTGCGCGCTGGAAACTAGTCACACGTGGGTAACGTTTATGTGACTAGCTTCAAGCGGGTGCTTTCAGAGATGTCATACCATCGTTTTATTATAGTACTTCGGAATGCCAAAGCGTCTTACCTCAGTAGTATGAATGAGTGGTGTCTGTTCTCTCAGATGAGCTTGGAGGACATGGACGGGGACTGTGGATATGTGGCGCTAGGTGCAAGTGTGAGTTGACCGCGGAGCATGCCGAGATAGTCCATGCATTTGCGATAAACACTGTGTCTCGATAGCACAGTGTTTAACACAACTGCCTAGTAAGCAGAAAACTCCGGGTTTAGGTCCCAGTCTGGCACACATTTTCAGTTGTCGCCGCTGATTCCACATAAAGTCGTATCCTTTCTTTTCTTCCTCCACCCCTTCCACCTTCAATTTACAGAACATGTCTTATCTCAATAATTGTGCTAATATTTACCACTGTTTTCTGAGTAGGATAGCTCTGCTGCTAGTGTTCCTCGAACTATGGGGTTTAGACCCCGAGTTACGTAGCGGAGGAGAGATTGAGAAAAAATTATTGTTAATAATATAGCTGATATTAATTTGTTATTATTATTATTTATAACAAAGACGTACACCGTGATAGCTGACAAACCAGTTCCTGTACAGAGCATAAATGACAATTGCATTTATAAGGGTTGGAACTGCAATAGTGGCAAAAGAGTTACATGTTTACACTTGTTACTGTCCTTCAAAGTAGTCACTAGCGTTGTGTAGAATCCGTCGCCACCGATGTGGAAGGCGTAGTATACCGTTAGCAGAGCCTGTTCTGTTGATGGTG
The DNA here is from genome assembly GCF_021461385.2 of Schistocerca piceifrons. Taxonomy (NCBI): domain Eukaryota; kingdom Metazoa; phylum Arthropoda; class Insecta; order Orthoptera; family Acrididae; genus Schistocerca; species Schistocerca piceifrons. Next base: position 658,685,234 of record NC_060139.1, read on the forward strand.
CGAGTGGAGCGGTCTGTAGTTATGGTGATTCTTGTGTACGACTGTGATGGTGTTATCCTAACGCGTTACGTTACTCCACGGCAGACCGTCAATGCACAGTATTACTGTTCGTTTTTGGAGCATCACCTGCAACCAGCTTTGCGAAAGAAGCGGCGACACTTTCTGCGCAACCCACCCATCATTTTGCACGACAATGCGCGGGCGCATGCAGCGGAAGCTGTCACTGGTCTGTTTGGTCGTGGGACAGGGACGTACTGTACCATCCACCATACTCCCCGGAGTTAAGTCCTTGTGACTTTGATTTGATTCCGAAGATGAAGGAACCACTTCGTGGCATTCGCTTCAGAACTTTTCCAGAGATTCTACAGGCAGTAGACCGCTCCATTCGCACCATCAACAGAACAGGCTCTGCTGACGGTATACTACGCCTTCCACATCGCTGGCAACGGGTTCTACACAACGCTGGTGACTACTTTGAAGGATAGTAACAGGTGCAAACATGTAACTCTTTTGTATTGGTTGTGAATAAATAGTTGCCACTATTTAAGTTCTAACCCTCTTATTCAGATGGAGGGAGGGGGGAGGGGGAAGTTTGATTCCTATTGGAATTTTATTACTAGGTGACGTGACCTCGTCCTAGACAGTTATCTGTTCCACAACTCTGACAGTGGGGGAGGAAGGGAGGGGGACTTACCTCATCTATTAAGGTCAGTTTCATCTCATTCTCTCACTCTTACACTACAAACCTTATGCAATGGCGTAGACCAAATGGAGTATTTATCATCATAAATATCTGTGTAAGAAATTTGCAAATATGCTTCTTCAAGATCTAGTTCGCCAAACTACACAGTACCAACTACTTTTGACATCAGTTTTTCCAGCTTGGGAATGAGATATGAGTCCATTAACCATCGCTCTGAGGTCACTGCAAATGAGTAGTGGGCTGTGTGGTGGCTGTACAACTACAGTCGGCGTTGTTCGTGGGCTACTGGGCATAGCTTCCATGGCCTCACTCTGTTGAAGACAGTTGAGTTCATGCTTTCGTTTATTTTTTAACGCAAAGGGAATGTTGTGTACTTTCCAAAATTTCGGCAACGAATTGAGCTTCAGCGTGATGTGTCCCTGTTAACCTTTAATACTGCTTACTGTTTCGGAAAAAATGCAACAGCTGTTTCAACTTCAATTTGGAACGTCAGTTTCAATTTGATTCGCCTCTTTATGAATGGTGAAACCCGAAGCACTGCACAGGTCTAGTCCTAATACATTAGTTGCTTTATCTGAATTTGCAACTATGGGTTTAACTTGTTTCGTAAATTGTTGAGACGTAGCATCTGTTGAAAATTATCCTTTTAAAGGAATCTCCTGATTGGTTAACTCAGTAGCGAACTTTGAAAGTCTATTAACTTTGGTAGTCCTAATTTTTGGTTTGCCTGTTGGTTAGTCATTGAAACTGACGATCCTGTGTTAATTTAAAAGTTGATAAGCACTTTAAGAGTTACAGAAAATGACTTGTTATTGACAGAGAGAATGGCATTCGTGGAACATTTCGTCCGAGAAAGTCCTTTTTTTCCTTTTTTTAACTGCACGTGGTTGTTATGAACACTACTGACCTTTTACCGTGAAGCAGTGCAGTATGTTTGAGTGCTTTTTTTGGGGCTTCGTGTTTCTTACCTCAGTCCTACGTCTGCTGTTTTTACAGTAATCATAATGTGCATTCCAGTAGGAACAGTTGTCTCTTTTGTGATTTACCCCACAAGCGTGACAAGATCGTAATTTAGCACTTCTAAACTTGTCGACTGACTGCTTCAGTCGAGTAGTGTGATGGCTGTGTGTTTTCTGGGTGTGGCCGTGCTGGTCGTTTGGGAGTGCCAGTTGTTGACATACAGTGAACAAACACGTCTGCGTCCTCGCACTGTAATGCTTCAGCAGATGCATGCGTTTGTTTGCATGTTCTAACTGCCCTGCAAATGAATAATCCTCTCTTTATAGCTCTGATCTGACTCCCTAAAACACTGAAATAATCTACATCTAGCAGCAGCAACATGGACTTGTGACTCAGAGTACTTTTATGTAGTAACGTGCAGGGTGACAATCATTGAATTATATGACAAAGATGTAAATTAGTTACAAATTACGGCGTGCATCCACTTTATTCAGCGTGTAAACGTCACTACAGATATTCGGATTTAGGTTATAGCACGTGCGATAGGCCTGCCATCGTTTACCATGATGTGGCGCAGACGAATAGCAAAATTCTGCTTGACCCACTGAAGTGTCGGGACATCGATGCTGTCGTTGATCTCCTGAACGGCTGTTTTCAGCTCACCAATGGTTTTGGCGTTATTGCTGTACACCTTGTCTTTAATATAGCTCCGCAAAAGGAATCGTACGTGTTCAGATGGGGAGAATACGGCGACCAATAGAGGCACATGCCAGTGGCCTCTGGATACCCCAGAGCCAGAATGCGGTTCCCGAAGTGCTCCTCCAGGACATATACACTCTTCTGCTTCGATGGGGTCGAGCTCCGTCTTGCATGCACGACGTCTTGTCGAAATCAGGGTCACTTTGGATAATGGGGATGAAATCATCTTCCAAAACCTTCACGTACCATTCGGAAGTCAGCGTGCCATCAAGGAATATCACATCGATTATTCCGTAACTCTGCACACCAAACGGTCACTTATTGAGGGTGAAGGGAATACTCGATCGCGAAATGCGGATTCTCAGTCCCCCAAATGGGCCAATTTTCCTTATTGACGAGCTCGTCCAAATGAAAGTGGACTTCGTCGCTTAACCAAATCGTACTAATTTCCATCATGCTCCGCGGCCAACCTTGCAGTTTTAACATCTTAAGGCAAACCGTTCAGAAGGTATGACGACTTTATCTCATATAGTTTAATAACTTTCACCCTGTATCTTTAATGATAGGGTAGGAGAGAGACCGATTCACAGGTAACAGACCATTTCTGGAGGACCTGAAATACAGTGGGGCCTCAATAAGCAAGTAAAAATGATTTTCATTCCACATCATCTGATATACTGTATGAAGAATGATGAAATGCTGCTCCAGACGTCGTACGTAATTTTTTCAACCTCAAGTTTCTGATCGTACCGGGAAAGTATGGCAGCGGCATTTTAGATTGTACGAAGGTGGTTTGAAAAGTTCTCGGAATCACCACGAGAGGTCAGCGCTAGCGCAACGAGTTGTTCACGTGATATTCATTTGACTGTGCCATGTCAGTGCTCTTGGTAGAGAGCTGTGGCGGTGACGTGGCTCAGTTGTTGTTCCCGCGTAGTGATTTGGTTGATGGAAAAAATCGAGAATCGAGAAATCATTAAGTAATTCGTAAAGAAAGGTATGAAAGCAAAGGAATTTCATGCCTATTTCTATAATACACTGGGGGACTCTACTTCTTCACATTCAACTGTCGCCAAGTGGACAGATGAATTTAAATTTGGTCGGAAGATCTTAGATGTTGATCCGTGCAGTGGTCGGCCAAGATGTCTCACTACTCCAGAAATGCACGAAATGCTAGTGGAGGATCGCCGACTGGAAGTGCGTGAAATTGCTCGCGCTTACCAGATGTCATCTGAAAGGGTACATCACATTTTAACTGAAAAATTAGAAATGAAAAAATTTTCTGCAAGATTGGTGGCGCGACTCTTGACGCGCCCCCGCACGCATGTGCCATCGCCATGGCAAAATTACACGAACCAAGGTAGGAATTGTTGCCACACCCACCTTATTCAGCTAATATGGCTCTGACAGACATCCATCTCTTCCCAAAGCTGAAAATTTTGGACGAAGATTCACTTCAAACGAAGAAATGATAGCCGGAGTCGACAACTACTTGGCAGGCCTGGAGGAAACTCATTTTCGAGATGGGATCAGGGCACTGGATCAGCGTTGAAAAAATTGGAAATTTGTGGTGAGGACTATGGCATTGAACTGCACGGTCCGTAGGCGTACACACTACTTAATCTATCTTAAATTAACTTATGCTAAGGACAACACAAACACCCATGCCCGAGGGAGAATTCGAACGTCCGACGAGGGGAGTCGCGCTAACCGTGCAAAGCGCCTTAAACCACGCGACTATCTCGCGCGGCACATCGTTGGACCAAGTGCATTAATGTACAAGGAGACTACATTGAAAAATAAAAAAAGTTTCAATGATGTAAGCACTTTTTTAAATTCTGTTCCGAGAACTTTTCAAACCACCCCCGTAGTAGTTGTTTTTGGCCTTCGTCCTTGCTTTCTTCAAGTGTGTCCAAGCGTGCCACCATGAGCTCCTTCGTTGCTGAGGTTTTTGTAATGATTGGAGCATGGGCTGTAGGACAGTCACTTCCAGTTGGCCGAACTGAGAAACATGTTCAGAACAGTGTAAAATTCTCAAAAATAATCCTGAAAAGAAAGCGGATTATCAGTCCCAAAATCTAGTATGCAAACAATAATATACACCGTGAAGTGCTGCCATAAAAAAATCAAAAAAATACATGCACTCTAAAATAATATAAAATGAAAATGCCTTCTTACTTCGTAATCTTGTCTCCGGTATGCGTTCTTTCTTCTTGTCACCCTTACTGACGGAATAAATATGCAGGGCTGCAATGCCTCGTTGCCAGTCTTGGGAAAAGACAAAAATATCATCAGTCTGAACTTTCGTACCTGTCGAAATTTTTCTTCAAATCTATAAAGTTTGCCTTGTCATCAGTGTTGGAATACTGGTCCTAAACCATTTACCTCACCACCAACGTTGGGACGTTTCAACTAATTGTTACTATCAGTTCAGCCCAAACACTCGCGCTAACAGAAAGCGTATTTCGACTATAGTTCTCATTAAGGCTGCACTGTGCACGCTTATAACTTGCTTGACAGGAAGGCTCTAGAACAAGAATACAGCACACAGTAAGAATAATCAATAACATTTATTAATAATGATGAAACATAATTGTACTTAACATCGGTAACAGTTTCATGCGTGGCTCTTGAAGTCCTAAACCTAATACGAAGGGCGGTCAGGCATGACTTACAATAGCGTTGTTTTAGAAACGCCACCCATGCTGTGAACATCTCCTCTTGTAGGAGAAGAAGCGATTCTAGTACGCCACGTACATGCTAGCTGGCAATTGCGAACGTGTATAGTGAAAGTACAGCGCCTGTTTGTTGTTAAGTGGAGAAAGCAATGGACAATACGGAAGACAACTATCTTGGACGAAGATGGACCGTATTGTTTTTGTGGCAGAACGGAGTCAAAAGCTCCTGTCCAAAAGACTGTTTACAACAGGCTCTCTGGATTTGGTAGCGGAAGGGAATCTGCACGAAAGAATATGAGTACTGGTCGTCTCTCAAGATCTGCGGTCTCCGGGAAACATTGAGGTTGTATTTCAATTGATTACGACTGACGGACGTATACCCTATGATGAACCGGAATGGTCGACCGGTCTCGGCTGTGCAACCCTGCAATCCATAATTCACGACGATTTGGATGAGAAAAATGTGTGTGCACCATGAGTTCCACCGTCCTTAACACAGATCCAAAAGGAGAACAGAGTTCAAGTCTGTCTTCGACTATCGGAAATGAAGAATGAAGATGCAGAGTTTTTTGGAGAAATTGGTAACTGGTGACGGATCATAGTAGCATATAAGTGAGAAGAAAGTCCAATCCATGCAATGGAATAATCCTGGGGTTCCCAGCCCAAGGAATTTCGCACTGCTCCGCCTGCAGGTAAGCAGATGATAGTCTTTTGGGACACTTGCGGCATAGTGCTAATGGACTGGCTTCCACAAGCAACAACTCTCAACAGCAGGAAGTACTGTGACACAGTGACACGGCTTAGACGCAGGATTCAACAAAGGCCACAAGGAAAATGGTCGAAAGGAGTATTCCTCCAGCATGACAATGTATAGCCTCAAACTAGCAATGTCATGACTGCAAAGTTTCCATCACTGGGGTGCACAGTTGTGCCACACCCACCATATATACCGGATCTCGTTCCATCTGATTATGCTTTATTCGATAACACAAAGGACGCACTGTGAGGTAAGAGGTTTGGCAACAACGAAGAGCTGCAGGCAGCTGTCCACGAGTGAGTGCGTAGTACTCACAAGCAGTACACAATAATGAAGTTGCCAGGAAGGTGGCAGCGGTGTACTGAAGTCAGTGGGAACTATACTGACACATCCCAAGTACTTTGACTCATGTTCATTAATAAATAAGGAACAAAAAACTACTATTGTAAATCATTTCCGAATGCCCTTCGTACAATGAAATCCTCATAACTTGGCTGTCTCTTGGCAGTCTGTGATATAGTCACTATGAGTGGAAGTATCATGTGGACATGCCTGCCCGGTTAGCCACGCAGTCTAACACACTGCATCCCGAGCAGGAAGGCATGCCGGTCCCCGGCACGAATCCGTCCGGTGGGTTAGTGTCGAGATCCGGTGTGCAGGTCAGCCTGTGGGTGGTTTTTAAGGCGGTTTTCCATCTGCCTCTGCGGATGCGGGCTGGTTCCGCTTATTCCACCTCAGTTACACTACGCCGGCTATTGGTGCGCAAACACTGTCTCCACGTACACTTACACCATCATTTTATCATTACTCTACCACACAAACTTTTGGAATTGAATTACACTCGCTGGTATGAGACGTTCCTGGGAGGGGAGGAGTCCACTGGGAGGCCGAACCGCACAATAACGTTGGGTTCTGTGTGGGGTGGCGGTGGGGTGGGTGAACTGCTGTGGCCTGTTGTTGGGTTGTGAACCACTGAGGGCTACGGCGGGATGAAACTTCTCCGTCGTTTCTAGGTCTCCGGTTTCAGTACACAATACACACAGTACAATCATGTAGGCATTCACAAGGGGACCAGCAGACCCATTAATCACAGATTTTGATGAGATTGTAATAGAAAGACCTGTTCTCACCTACTTGGCTAGCAGCTTTTCATGTGACGTTTCCCGTATTCCGAAAAAGTCGACGTTGAATTTTTGGATGTACCTCCGACACCTGCAACGGTAAACATACACTGAGGAAGCAAATGTAGTGCAGCAGCTAGGATTCGTGGCTACTACGCTGGCGATACAGTTTCAAATCGTGTGTATGAATTTCCTTTATTTTTTCATTGTGCAGAATATCATTAAATACTATGCGTCACTCTAGATCCAAACGAACGTACTCATCTCTAATTTTGATCTCAATTATGTAACTAATAATGATCAGAACGGCTGCCAGTGCCATTCGACTTAGGGCCTACAATAGAACCATTGCGGAACAAGGAGCGGGCAACGGCCTTGCCGCAGTGGATACACCGGTTCCCGTGAGATCACCGAAGTTAAGCGCTATTGGGCGTGGCCAGCACTTGGATGGGCGACCATCCAGCCGCCATGCGCTGTTGCCATTTTTCGGGGTGCACTCAGCCTCGTGATGCCAATTGGGGAGCTACTCGACCGAATAGTAGCGGCTTCGGTCAAGAATACCATCATAACGACTGGGAGAGCGGTGTGCTGAGCCCACTCCCCTCCTATCCGCATCCTCCTCTGAGGATGACACGGCGGTCGGATGGTCCCGGTAGGCCACTCGTGGCCTGAAGACGGAGTGGAGTGCGGAAGAAGGAGCGAAAACCATTCCGGTGCACAAATGCTTCTGAACGAAATTAGTCATCATTCACAGCACAGTATACCGTAACTGCGTCAGGAAAGATATTTCCTTACGTTTTTCTATGTATGCAAGAACTTCCGGGAAATTTTGGTGGACTGTTAAAAAAGAGACGCATAAAAGAGACTTAGAAATTTATAAAAAGTGCTATTGTGCGCTGCACAGAATCAGGGAAGTTCACGAAAGATCTGTACGAAGACTTTGGAAAATTTATCATTCTTTCATTCGCGTGACAAGAAACTTTTTAGCATTCGGAAGGCAGACTATTCAGACACATTATGATCAAATACATGTAGGTGAAAGAAAAGCAAGCGGCTCCATCGTAAAAATTATTCCACCCAAATATACCCCACTTTACCAATCCTGTGGTGTTTGCTTTTACAGGCAGATTAAAATTTTCACGAAGAAGTTCAAAATGCCCCGTACTTGCTAAAGAACAAACAAACAAACACATACCGTCCAAACAGCCTCTGAAGGCCCAACGGTACCGACCGACCGCCGTGTCATCCTCAGCCCATTGGCGTCACCAGATGCAGATATGGAAATACATGTGTTCAGCACACAACTCTCCCGGTCGTTGTCAGTTTTCGCGGCAGATGTCGCTAGTTCTGTCACTTAGCTTCCCAATTCGTTTCACTATGTCTGATTGTACCCCACTTGTCAACAGCACTCAGCAGATCCGGACGGTCACCCATCCAAGTACTAGCCAAGCCTGACAGTACTTAACTTCGGTGATCTGACGTTAACTAATGTTACCACTGCAGCAAGGCCGTTGGCTCTGACTTGCTAAAGAGTAACAGAGAAGTCGTTTCAACACAAGTTTCCATAAAAAAATACATTCTTTAATTCTGCATAAAATTACAGTACCTGCTTTCACAGAAATGATCAAATACATGCTTCGCATAGATGTTGATCTCTCTTCTGAATTTAAGCAAACTGCCCCTGAAAAATCCTTGTGGCTGCGAAGCAGTAGCTTTCATTAAATGTGCGCGGTGCTGCGGTATTCTGTTTTAGCACAGTAACTGGTGCAAGTGATGGCAATTCTGCAACGAAAGGACTACACATTTGAAGAACGTTCGCTGTAACGATTGTATTGTAAATGAAATTAGGTTGGCGAAAATGACAATTTTGGATAATTTTGCATAACATATACTAATTAATGATATTGTGTATGATGAAACTGAAGGAAAAAAAATAAAAAGTTATGGGCAATATTCTATTCCGGCCGCCAGCATTGCACCGATGAACGTCAGCCGCTACACTACGACCGCTTGTTGAGAAAACGGTTATTGCTACACTTATAGCGATACGCATAAAACTTCAACCTCGATTTTCTCGGAAACTAGGTGCCACCGTACGAGATGTTGCTAGCCAGGAACTCAGGACTGGTGTGTCCACAACGTACATAACACTTAACAAAATCTGTGGTTAACAGGTCTGATGGTCCCTTTGCCAGTGTTAACTGTTCGTATTGCTCCGTAAATAGCGACTGCTAAGTTGGAACTGTAGTCTTCCGAACAGAACTCGCGGAGCTAAGTTACTGCTGGAACTGCGAAAACTGTCTGACTGTAAGAAGTGAATAAGTGTCAGTGACGTGTCGTCTTTTGCATCTTTTGGCGGAAGGGTCTCCATCCGCGCCAACACAAGGAGAGAGGAAGCAAGGTAATCTACATTTCACAGCACTTTCTGTGGCAGCTGACAGCACTACCGGTAGATGAATATGAGGCAGTGTTGGACATGGAGCAGAGCCTTCTGAGGCCTGCTGCGCGGAGTGATGCAATTGTGTTGTGGCGTCTTCTCGTGGTATTGCTGCATACCTGTTGAGCCATGTACACATCAATGTTTACCTTTGCCCACACTCACTCACCTGTCGTACTTTTTTTTTCAAGAAACATTAAGTGTAAACTCTCTAATAAGGCATGCATTTACGAGATACTTAGTTACTTGTTGTATTTGTGGTGCTCGTTGTGCTGGTAATCAAAGCGTTTGCAAGTGACAGTGTACGCGTCCTGGAAAAAGTAATGGAACTACGTTTCATAACATGCACTAGTAAATAAAAAATTGTAAATAGCAGGTAACAGTTCTTGAGAAAAAGTGACGCAAGTAAATTTTAACGTGACATGATTGCCCGTAACTTATGTAATGAAGATCCCATTTTCATACTGGTTGCATCATCTACGAATGCAATAAAGTGATCGCAGATGCAATTATGTGTCATTTCGAGGCAGCGTGCATAACCACACGATTAGAGGCAAACAGTGGATTACAGCTTGACTTCGTGACTGTTACTTAGTTTATGATATGACCTCATCGGTAGGAGAAATGTAAGTTTTTCTAGGACAAATACCGTCCGGAATTCTTCTCTAGCACACCAGCCGATGCAACCAATAGTTAGAAAGACGATTCTCTAATCTATTCTGTAACAAACGAAATACACATTTGAAGAACGTTTGCTGTAACGATTATTTTATTCATAGAATTAGCACGGTGAAAATTAACCGATGTCCTGCAGGTATGTAGCTCGTTCTGTGCAAGAGTTGGAGTTCATTGACAGCCCTGCATTCCAGACATTTTGCTGTTGATGCAGTTATCTACGAAAAAATCCTGCCCGGTAAAAATGTAGTAGCACCTAATTAAATCGCGAACTGACAGCTAACTCTTAATGTAAATAAATGCGAAATTATGCGTTTCTCGAAACTAAAAGCGCGGTGCCTTTGATTATAGGATTAATGAATTACAACTAGAAGATGTCATAATTGCGACGTCTCAAGTTTTATTGGCGTTGTTGACTAATGGTGTGCTTTCGAGCTTACAGCCGATTTGTTGATTCCATTTCTTCACAATATTTCTACGACTGACCCAGTTGTCTTCTTTAGCTGCTGTGCCTGAAGAGGTTGACGTGGTCGGCCCTCGAAAAATTTTACACAAAATGGAATCGGTACACAAAAGTACACCATTAAAGACTGAATTGACAGAAAGGAAAAGAAGCAGAGATGCATCGAGTGCTTCTGACAAACTAAACAGCGTCTAAAAAATGATTTAGATCCATATGAAACGGAGGGTTTACAGTCAGCGTTGTTCACTAGTTTTGACTTATGGACCCTTTTGGAATGACAAGGTGTCAACTATCACTTCATTAGTTTCGTGTAAATTGGTGTCAAATTTTCATTAACTCATTATTCATTTTCACAATGAACTGCAAAGAACAATAATAAATGCATTTGAATGAAAACATAACTGCATTCTTTTTAAAACTGCTGCTCCAAACAACCTCTGAAAACAACAGGAAATTGGTATCTGATCATATTATTCAAGCATCTCATGCATTTTCAATTGTCACTTAGTTCTACTCTTGTTTCTTCAGTCAATTTGTAACAGCAAATTTTCTTTTTCTTGTCGTTCTTTCCCTTCCAAAACCGAATAATTTACATGGTTGATATTTTCCTCTTTTAAATCCGAATGTTTGTTGAGATGATAAGACTTGATTAACGAAAACTCTTAATTACACAAATACTGAACTTTATTTGTCGTTACCTACAAGAAAAATAATTCAACAACAAAATAACAAGTTCCATAGCTCACATAAACCTTGTCGTCCCAACGGATCAAACGAAGTGCTATCAGCTGGAACTTCGGCGTTCTTGTAACTCGCCTACTTCTCCACAGACTGCAGCACTAGTACGCTCTACTTGTAGCAGAAGTCAACCTTGTCACAGTAACTATACATTTTCTTAGATTTTGTCAGCTGGAACCTTCGGTCTAAGGCGCTGCAGTCATTGACTGTGCGGCTGGTCCCGGCGGAGGTTCGAGTCCTCCCTCGGAGCAGTTAAGTCCCATAAGATTTCATGCTCATTTTTTTCAGCTGGAACCTTATCGTTCCAACAGGTTGTTACGGCACGCAAATACTGACTTTTAGTACAAAACAATTCAAAAGTACGTGTTATTCAACGAGCAATGGCGAGATACGTTTTGGGAATTGCTGTAACAGGAAAACGAACATATGGCCCGAGAACAGGCAAGAGTGGTGAACACAATTACGACTGTAACGAAAAGGAAGTGAAAGCGAACGGGACACATAATCAGGCTTGTGAATATCATCCGCACTGGATTCCATGAGACCAAGAGAGCAGCGTAATGAAAGGTGGGTAGATGACATTAGAAAACAAGTGGCAGCTACTTAAAAGCATAAATCTAAAAACCTGCAACATATGTATAAATCCAGGGGAAGCCTTTATAAAGCAGCGGATGGCAAATGGCTGATGATGGTGAACTAGATTCAGCGAAGAGACATCAATATTTTGGAGTACCTAAGGAACGAATATGATGTGTGGCGGCCACATACGCTCAGAAGGGGACCATCAGACCTGTTAATCACTGATTTTGATTGAGTCTTAGGTATGTAATGGAGAGACCTGTCGTCAGTACCTAACTAGCAGCTTTTCATGTGACAGCCCTCAGTTTCCGAGAAAATTGATGTTGAAAGTTTTATGCGTACCTCCTATACCGTGCAAGCAAGCGTCGTGCAACGTATGAACTATTTTTTTTTCGTTGTGCAGAATATCATTAAATACTATGTGACATTCCAGATCCAGACTCAAATATCATCCCTAATTTTAATCTCTATTATGTAATTACTACCAGTCAAAAGACCGAGCGAGGTGGCGCAGTGGTAGCACACTGGACTCGCATTCGGGAGGACGACGGTTCAATCCCGCGTCCGGGCATCCTGATATAGGTTTTCCGTGATTTCCCTAAATCGCTCCAGGCAAATGTTGGGATGGTTCCTTTGGCACGGCCGACTTCCTTCCCCATCCTTCCCTAATCCGATGAGACCGATGACCTCGCTGTTTGGTCTCTTCCCACAAACAATCCATCCAATCCATCCAGTCAAAACGGTTGCCCGTACCAATCTACGTAAGGCCTACAACTGATGTCTTGTGGAAGAAGGAGTGAAAACAGTGCCTGCGGAGAAAAACATCTGAACAAGATTAGTTATTTCTTCATAGCACAATACACTGCAACTACGTCAAGAAAGCTATTCCCTTACGTTTCCTATTCATGCAAGAACTACCCAGAAGATTCGGTCAGATTGTTCAAAAAGAGCTGACATAATGACTTGTAAATTAAAAAAGTGTTACTGTGGCCGCACGATATCAGGGAAGTTCACGAAAGTTCTGTACGAAGAGTTGTTAAAATGTGTCATTCTTCCACACGTGTGTCAAGAATATTTTTTCCAATATTGATTTGTAGGGAGGGCAGACTGATCAGATACTTTACGATCAGATATTTGCAGATAAAAGCATGCACCTGTACCGTAAAAATTATCCCACCAAATATACTGCACTTTACCAGCCCTATGATGTTCATTTTTACAGGCAGGTTAAAATTTACAGGAACAAAAAATGCAAAATGCTCCCGAGAAAAATGGCTACAAGTGAAGGTTCCATAAAAAATACACTCTTTAATTCTGCATAAAATTATTGTATCTGCTTTCACGGGAATTATCAAATATTCGTGGTTTACATCGAAGTGGATTGAAAAGAGAACAATATTTTTGAATTCAAACGGACCGCTCCTGTAAAATGCTTGTACCTGTAAGGTGGTAGCTTTCATTAAATGTGCGCGGTGCTCTACGAATTTATGCTTCGGTTGCTTCTAAGACAAATACCATCCGGAATTCTCCTCTAGCACAACAGCCGATGCAACCAATAGTTAGCAAGACGATTCTCTAATCTATTCTGTAACAAACGAAATACACATTTGAAGAACGTTTGCTGTAATGATTATTTTATTGATAGAATTAGCACGGCGAGAATCATTTTTTAATAATTTTGCATGACGTATACTAATAAATGACATTGTGTATGAGCAAAGCGAAGAAAAAATAAAAAGGTACGTGTAATAATCACATTCGTACCGTCAGCTTTGTAGCGGTGAACGTTAGCCGCTGCACTACGCTCGCTTAGTCTGGAAATGGCTAAAGTTACCGTACAGAAGGTAGGCATGAAAACGTCAATCTCGATTTTCACGGAAACTAGATGCCGTCGCACGAAAAGCTGCTAGCCAGGTCTTCAGGACAGGTGCCTCTATAACACGTATAACATTTGTCAAAATCCGTGATTAACAGATCTAATAGTCCTTTTGTCAGTTGCAGATAAAGCAATTATCAGACTTCATTAGCAGGATACCGCGAAACTGATTTGTTACATATCAGACTGCACGCAAAACATGCGGACAGCCCGTACCTGAACACTGACCTAGTGTATGGAACATATGTCCACAGTATTGTTTGACTAACGCGAGTGTAACATAAACGTTGAAAACTCGTCACTGGCAGCAGGGTCGGTTTGATAATACTCGTATATTTCCGCACAAGCGACGTTTCATTTGGCACCTCCGCCTCCTGCCAATCCCTACTTCCCTAACACGTCAGTTACCGTTCCTTGGCCTCTTAGTAAGAGCTGTAAGGGTAAATCTAAATTTAGTGAACGTGGAAATGATTTCTTTCGCTAGTAATTATGATACACTCTGCTTACAAATTTTGCAGTCTTGCGCCTCCCTCCCTCCGCTCGGCGCGCCAAGCAGCCGATTGTCGAAGCCTTAAACCGGCCCTGGTTGGTAGACACTCAAAGAAATACGCTCTGTATCTCACTAGAATCTACTTAGAAAATCCAGAGAACAGCATAACGCTTGGAATATTTAAATCGCCACTTTCAATGCACCAAACGCTAGTTGTCACAGGAATATGCCTTTTCCTTGCGGTCGCAACAATTTTTCGGCTATCGGACCTCGTTTTCAATGTTTAATCAGATTCTTACTATACCATCTACATGTACAAACCACAAGTTAATGATGAGAAAAAAGCGCGTTCCGTGTATTATTACCGTTGCACTGACGTTGTAAAAGTCGTACAAAAAGCTCTTTGCCCCTGGCAACAAGCTGGACCGCGACCTCATCCACTTCAGTTTCAGTAGCTCCAGCCTCCCCCGCTCTTCCTCACATTGGGTCGTACCCGACACGTCGCAAAGCAGAACTTGCAACAGTCACACCACTACTCCACATCAACCTCAGATCTGAACATTCTGCATTTGTCAACAATGCTGGAAAGCGACTTCGTCATGGGAGAAACAGAGTCCACATACAGAGTGCTAGGGGTATAGGTACAGATATTGTGGCCATTTGTATCTTAACATGTACCCTCTTCGGTGTGTTAGTTGTTTTTTCAAAATGGTTCAAATGGCTCTGAGCACTGTGGACTTAACTTCTGAGGTCATCAGTCTCCTAGAGCTTAGAACTACTTAAACATAACTAACCTAAGGACATCACACACATCCATGCCCGAGGCAGGATTCGAACCTGCGATCGTAGCGGTCGCGCAGCTCCAGACTGTAGCCCCTAGAACCGCTCGGCCACTCCAGCCGGCCACTTGTTTTTTCTCTGTGTCTAACAGTCTTCCACCTAACACGTCACATAATTATGTACACAATGTTTTCTGCATGGTCGTAGCTGCACCGCAAAGTGGCCTATGCCTGTCAGTATATACAATCCATTTTGCGCCCACTCATCCACAATTCAATACCGGACCTGCTGCTCAGCGCAAAATAAACATTAATGGCTTACTAGTGCCATGCGCACTTGGAGGTTCCAGCCAACCTAAAAACATACTACTCATAATGGCTATAATTATTAGTGTCCGTGAACGCTGGCGAACGTCAACACACACCTCGAAAAACAGCAATAGATTAAGACGTTTCCAGGTGCATGGAAAGGAACACACCTTAGAACAATTTCTAAACGTCCCACACTCGACAAAAGCTTTCTGGTCCCCGACTACTTGAAAGGTTTCTTAAGGGACCAAACTGCAGATGTCATCGGTCCCTAGACTTGTTGTTGTTGTTGTTGTGGTCTTCAGTCCTGAGACTGGTTTGATGCAGCTCTCCATGCTACTCTATCCCGTGCAAGCTTCTTCATCTGCCAATACCTACTGCAACCTACGTCCTTTTAAATCTGCTTAGTGTATTCATCTCTTCGTCGCCCGCTCCGATTTTTACCCTCCACGCTGCCCTCCAATACTAAATTGGTGATCCCTCGATGCCTCAGACACATGTCCTACCAACCGATCCTTTCTTCTAGTCAAGTTGTGCCACAAATTTCCCTTCTCCCCAATTCTATTTAATACCTCCTCATTAGTTATGTGATCTGCCCATTTAATCTTCAGCATTCTTCTGTAGCACCACATTTCGAAAGCTCCTAGTCTCTACTTGTCCAAACTATTTATCTGCCATGTTTCATTTCCATACATGGCTACACTCCATACAAATACTTTCAGAAACGACTTCCTGACACTTGAATCTATACTCGATGTTAACAAATTTCTCTTCTTAAGAAACGCTTTCCTTGCCATTGCCAGTCTACATTTTATATCCTCTCTACTTCGGTCGTCATCAGTTATTTTGCGCCCCAAATAGAAAAACTCATTTACTACTTTAAGTGCCTCATTACCTAATCTAATTCCCTCAGCATCGCCCGACTTAATTCGACTACATTCCATTATCCTTGTTTTGCTTTTGTTGATGTTCATCTTATATCCTCCTTTCAAGACACTCTCCATTCCGTTCAACTGCTCTTCCAGGGCCTTTGCTGTCTCTGACAGAATTACAGTGTCATCGGCGAACCTCAAAGTATTTATTTTTTATTTCTTCTCCATGGATTTTAGAACCTACTCAGAATTTTTCTATTGTTTCTTTTACTGCTTGCTCAATATACAGATTGAATAGCATCGGGGAGAGGCTACAACCCTATCTCACTCCCTTCCCAACCATTGCTTCCCTTTCATGTCCCTCGACTCTTATAACTGCCATCTGGTTTCTGTACAAATTGTAAATAGCCTTTCACTCCCTGTATTTTACTTCAGCCACCTTTAGAATTTGAAAGAGAGTATTCCAGTCAATGTTGTCAAAAGCTTTCTCTAAGTCTACAAATGTTAGAAACGTAGGTTTGCCTTTCCTTAATCTTTCTTCTAAGATAAGTCGTAGGGTCAGTATTGCCTCACGTGTTCCAGTGTTTCTACGGAATCCAATCTGATCTTCCCCGAGGTCGGCTTCTATGAGTTTTTCCATTCGTCTGTAAAGAATTCGTGTCAGTATTTTGCAGCTGTGACTTATTAAACTGATAGTTCGGTAATTTTCACATCTGTCAACACCTGCTTTCTTTGAGATTGGAATTATTATATTCTTCTTTAAGTCTGAAGGTATTTCGCCTGCCTCATACATCTTGCTTACCAGATGGTAGAGTTTTGTCAGGACTGGTTCTCCCAAAGCTGTCAGTAGTTCTAATGGAATGTTCTCTACTCCCGGGGCCTTGTTTCGACTTAGGTCTTTCAGTGCTCTGTCAAACTCTTCACGCAGTATCATATCTCCCATTTCATCTTCATTTATACCCTCTTCCATTTCCATAATATTGTCCTCAAGTACATCGCTCTTGTATAGACCCCTATATACTCCTTCCACATTTCTGCTTTCCCTTACACGTTACTTAAACTAACTTAAACTAACCTATGCTAAGAACAACACACACCCATCCCGAGGGAGGACTCGAACCTTCGGCGGGAGGGAATTATTAGTCTGAAAATGAAGTAAGTACTGATGTAATGTTGTTCAGTACGCCTGACACCCTGTGGGCATGGGTGAGATGAGAAATGAGAAGTTCCTTATTAACTTTAGTATTGAAATGTTGTTCAAATAACTTAACATGAAGTTAGCTGGGTGACGTCTTTGACAACCGCTGATATTTTGACAGGCCCACCCCGTCATTTTCAAGGCACAAGTACGGCAAAAAAACATTGCGTAAGGAAATTTAAATCCTCAGTATACAGATCATATCGGAAAGATAAATCACACACACAAACACACACACACACACACACACACACACACACAC
The DNA here is from genome assembly GCF_021461385.2 of Schistocerca piceifrons. Taxonomy (NCBI): domain Eukaryota; kingdom Metazoa; phylum Arthropoda; class Insecta; order Orthoptera; family Acrididae; genus Schistocerca; species Schistocerca piceifrons. Next base: position 658,702,827 of record NC_060139.1, read on the forward strand.
ACACACTCAAACACACGTGCACACTCACAGTAAACACTAGTGCCACCTCACATCCGGAGGCAACCGTCTTCAGAAGCTGTCGACAGTGAAATTAATAACCAACTGGTGAGGTAGTATTAACTCTGTACCTCTTTTCTTTGACAGGGGAGAGACCATGATTCTACACAGAATTCAAGCAAAAACCTCCACCTCTGTCTTTAACGTCAGTTGTTAATTAAATTCTGAATGCTTCCTTAATAACACTATCTCAACACGTCACAGTTCATGCCAGAATCTCAGTGTTGTTATATTCCATAAGATGACTGTGCCAAGGCAATGTTCTGCAGCAGCAAGTTTACTCGGCTGTTGTAAGAGGTTGTGGCGCTTACGCTCAATACACCGGTCCTCCATGGTCCTGATGGTCTGACCAACATACGACATGTCACAACTGTCGGTAACACGATAAACACCCGCCTTACGTAAACCAAGATAATCCTGAAATAGTCCTAACCATAGATGGTGGTGTAAAAACGCATTTCACGTCGTATTTCCGCAAAATACGACCAGTCTTGTTGGAAATGCTCCCTGCGTGAAGCAGAAAGGCCGTAGACTTTGATGCCACCTCGTTATTATCATGACTCACGTCGATAGCGCAGGGCACATCTGATCTGCCTTTCACTATAAACGTTCTAACGAAAGGTGACTTCGAAATGAGCTAAATCAGTGAAAAACTGAGATGTCGTGGGCTCTGTGAACCAAGGCACGAAGCGTTTCTTCATGCTGAGCTGGATGGTGACAACTCTTGAAAGGTTCCTGCTCGTCCGTCGTCTCGGATACTTCTGTAGTGTCTGGTGAAGCCCCGCCGCGGTCATAGTCCACGAACTCTTAGCGTCGTGCGGTGGGCGAGAAAAATCACACGACATATTGCTCCGTAGACTACTTCCTCCCAAACGTTTGTTGGCGGTTCTGGATAATTTCTAAGCCCTGCTACATCGACGCTATAGTCAAGTAAGGGTTGCCGGCCTCGCTTAGACCCACAAGACAGGATTAAAACAGTCACTTCCGGTACACCACTACTCAATGTAACGAAGCCATCTGACTACCTTCAAAGGTTCCCAAGTCCGACCACTGGAGTGGACAATAAACACTGCTATCTATCACCACAATGCCACCAGCCGGTCTCTTCCATCTCTTCTGTAAACAACACAGGAACACAGTCTAAAATCAAAGAAGGTAAGGAAATACATGAGAACTCCACACTTCAAATTTCAATTGGAGCAAAACTCAATTTATTTTTCTTCTAATAACCCTCGCCAAGTCCGCTCCGTTCCTTGCACAACGCTTCCAGTTAGCCAGTTGTTCCACTATCGGTTAGGCGGCCTCTTAGCTAACAGTCCGTGAACGCTGGCGAACGTCAACACACACCTCGAAAAACAGCAATAGATTAAGACGTTTCCCGGTGCATGGAAAGGAACACACCTTAGAACAATTTCTAAACGTCCCATACTCGACAAAAGCTTTCTGGTCCCCGACTACAAACTACCGAAATACGCCTCGACACCCACTCCGCTACAGAGGGCTCAAACTCGCCCCCTGCATCTTAACAGCGGCACTGACAGACTCCTCGATTTCGCGAACTATCCACAGCTCCATGACATTTATTTTCACATGCCGGCATTTCGGCCAACCAGCTTCCAGAGCAGAAATTAGTCACTGCAATTGGCCATTTCCTGCTAATGCTCTGAGTACATCTGTAAAGTGCTGCTATCTGTCGACACACCAGTCATTTTGCGGTAAAAACACTCAACTTTGAAGACTAGCCAGTCGGGCCATGCCGGACTAGTGGAACCCAGCCCGTTACCTTCAGGCTGGAGAATAACCGCAGTTCCAAGGACACTGGCAAACCGGAGCGGTTATCTCTTGCCAGTGACCGCGGCCCGTAAATCATCAGATACCCTCTCAGCCTTTATATACGAGTCAGTGTTAGTGGGCATCAGATAAATGGCCTATCCCAACATAGTTACATGATTAGGGTGTATCGGGAGAGGTGACGCTTTAGTTAAGGAACTGTAGTCGCATTCTGGCCGTCCATGATTCAATTCTCTCACCTGCCAGCCCAAGTTTGGGTTTATTTTATTTTCCAGAATGTTTACGGATATGTTCGGGGTGGTACCTTTGGGGAAAAAATAGTCAATTCACGCCACTCCACGTCAATCTGAGCTTCTGCTCATCCACATCCACATCCATATCTACATCCACATACGTACTGTGTACACCACTGTGAAGTTCTTGTCAGAAGGTACATTGCATTGTACCACATGATAGGATTTCTTCCGTTTCCAATCGCGTATGGAGCGCTGGAAGAATGACTGCTTAAATGTCTTTTTTTCCATCCCTGTGGGAGCGATATGCAGGGGGTTGTGACACGTTCCTAGACCATCACTTTAACTTGGTTCTCGAAACTTTCTAAGCAGGCTTTTCGGTGTCAGCATTCAAGCGTCTACCAGGTAAGTCCTTTCAGTATCTCAGTGACGCTCTCCCAGGGGTCAAACAAACCTGTGACCATTCGTGCTGCTGTTCTTTGTATACGTTCAATATCCCCTGTTAGTCCCGTTTGATACGGATCCCACACACTTGACCAATATTCTAGGATGGTTCATACGAGTGTTTTACATGTAGAATGGCTGCACACCCTAGTATTCCACCAATGAACCGCTGTCCGCTACCTGCTTAACCCATAGCTGCGCCTATGTAGTGGTTCCATTTCCCATCCTCACAAATAATTTCACCAAAGTATTTGTATGGGTTGACAGACACCAGGTGTGACTCACTGATATTGTAATCATGCGGTACAATGTTTTTGTTTTTTTTTTTTTTTGTTTAGTGCACAAGTTTACATTTCTGAAGATTTAAAGTAACTTGTCAACTTTGCACCATTTTAAATTTTATCAGTTGACTGGATATTTGTGCAGCTTTTTCAGTTAGTACTTCATTACGGATGACTGAGTGATCTGCAAAAAGTCTGTGTTTACTATCGCTGTTCTTTGTCAGTCCATTAACACACAATATGAACAGCAAGAGGCCAAAACATTTCGCTGGAGCACCCCTGCAGTAACTTTACTGCTGTCGATGACTCCTCGTCCAAGGCAACATGTTGCGTCCTCCCTGCTAAGAAATTCTGACTCCAATCACAAATCTCATTCCTTATCCCACGTACTGAGTCAAATACTTTTCGGAAGTCAGGATATACTCCACCTGTCCGATTTCCTTGAGCCACATCTTTCGTGGTGTTATATGAGAAAAGGGTGAACCGGGATTCGTACG